>NW_022280567.1:0-26339 GCF_004355925.1 Anarrhichthys ocellatus | reverse complement strand
ACACACACACACACACACACACACACACACACACACACACACACGACCGTATGCATGTTTACCCCACAGGCTTTAACATGCTGATATCTGTTGACTTCAGTTTAAGTATCATCAGAAACACATGGTCATTTTCATGTTTGTACATAGCAGATGTGTAAAAAAATTGAATTTCTTTTTGTAGAATTTCCAAAGCGGTTGGAATACTGAGCTGCCAGTGTCCCAAAAGACAAAACAAATACAATTCTTGCATCTATTGTACTACAGGAGTATCGCAAATCTGGAGATTTTGTAGTTGCACAGAAGTTTGCCGTTAAGAACCTGTATGCAGATCTCCCACATGTCTCCCCATGGGTTTGACTTCTAGATGAGCTACATTTGTTTTGTGTCTCTAAGTGTGTTTCTGAATATATGATGAGGATTGCTGTCACTGACTCGACATGCACCATCTGGCTGCTTGTTACTGAGCTGTGAGTCAGGTCTGAGTAAATGCATGTGGATGCTGCAGTGTTTAACTTCCATATATCATCAGTACCAACCCTGCTAACGGCTACGTGTGAACAACGACCTTTTAGACTTCTGCAACAAGACCTAATTACAAACCATCTGAAGGATCTTATGTGTCTATGCTTTTTCTTTTACATTACAATGTCCAGCAACTCATTTCAAAAAGCATCATTTTTAAGGTCCTCTCGTATAGCTTTAAAGGTATAAAATGTATCGGCTCCATTGCAAAAGCTCCAGAAGCAGAGCGGCAGTTATTCAGCAACCATTCATATTATAGTTTGGAAATATTTTGTTGTAATTGTTACCGTTTTACAAACATAAATACACGTTTTCAAATTCTCATCTTTTCAACTGCTAATAAACAGACATTTAAATACACTTAACAACACTTTACACTAATCATTTAATTTGACTGTATTTCATTGATGAATAGAGTAATCGGATAAAAAATACTTCACTTTATTAGGAAGCAAAAGTAAATATACAAAAGAGATTGTTATTGCAAATTGCATACAGAACAAAAGCCATCTAGTGCATTAGAGCATCTACATGCTGGGTTTCAAGACTCCAGACCAGGGGTCTCAAACTCATCTTCACTCTGGGCCACATCAGCATCACGGTCGCCCTCAAAGGGCCGGTTGTAAATGTAAGACTGTGTAAATGTAACTACTCCTAACATATTGGTAAATAACTGTCTCTGCATTTGATTATTGTTTATTCAAGTGTAAAATATTGTACGTGCAGTTATATAAATGTAAAAATATATTTAAGCACATTTCTGTCATTATAACTTAAATCCTTTTAATGTAGGGTTAAGAAACCCACATTACTCTATCAAAGATCAAACTATTAAAGAAAAGAGCAAAGACAAATATCAAACACAAGTTATTACATTAACTTTGTTCAACGCTTAAAATCCTTTCAAGGGTGCGTTTGCATAATCCCACGTCAAGTATTTCATGTGTTTTAAAGTAGTCTTCAATGTACTCACAATACATTTCCATTTCTAGTGTACAGTAACCAGCCAAAGAGCTGCTTATATGACTGCGTGTTTAAGTATCTCATCATTTTGACTTTCTAGCTCATAATTATGACTTTCTCATAACTTCGACTATGGGGATATTTTTATTATCAAGTCTAACTTTTAATTATTATCATTATTATTATTTTTTTTTAGCTGGCGGATTCGCGGGCCACATAAAATGACGTGGCGGGCCGGATTTGGCCCGCGGGCCTTGAGTTTGAGACCCCCTGCTCCAGACTGACTTCGTTTTTTTATGCAAACACACTTCAAACCCCTTCAATACACAAACACACACACACACTCACACACATGTCGCTTTAATGGCTGTCACTGAGCGTCAGTGGAATGGCAGCAGCGTGGCTCATCTGAGCTCATTAGACTGAGGGGATTCAGCAGGGATTTGTTACTCCGGCAAGGAGGTGAAATAGGGGGAGATGAAGTGAAGGATGAAGAAAAGGTAAGAAAAAAAAGATGTGGTTAGGGTTGGGGAGCAGAGTGGAGAAAATGAGGAAAAAGAAAAGTGCAAGAAGGGAGGAAAGAAGGGGACAAGGGATGGATAAGTGAATGAAAAAAGGAGAGGAGACTTGGAGAGAAATGTGCTGATAAGAGACAAAGACGATAAGGATGGGAGGTGATATAATACAAAAAATGAGAAAAGAAAATAGATAAGTACGTGATGAAGAGCCAAAATAGGAAAGGAGAACAGTAAATAGGTGGGGAGGAGGTGCAGGGTGGATGATCTGATTAAAGGTGTAAAAAGAGAGGAGAGGAGATGTAGGAGGTGAGTGGAAAGCAGGAAGGTGCAAAAAGATAAGATGTAAACTGTATTGATCCCTGCGGGGCACAGCAGCAACAGAGCTGAGTAAGAAACAGCAGAATACAAGGAAGAGAGGAAATATGAGGTTTGTAAACCCTTACAAAGCACAGCTCCAAAAGCTGCTCATGTTGAGCTGAAATTAATACTATACTAATGATACTAACAGCAGAAAATGATGGAAATGTCAAAATTACAAGAATTAATATCACTCTGTGTGTAGCAGAGAGGAATATGAGAGTAAAGCAACTCAAAATGTTCTGGTATCCACATTAAAAGGTCGACCGAGGTTCAAGCGAGGAGGAAGAAGGGAAATGACACAGAGCAAGGAAAGGAATGAAGAAGTGCGATTGAGCGAAGGATGGGAATAAGAGGACGGGGAGGAAATGGAATGAAGATGCAAGGTGAAAATTGAAGAGGGATTTTCCAGTTGGTTAGCCGGTCCCGACCACGTGTGAAATTTGCTCTGAACACCCGGTGGCGTTCAATCACCAGTCAAGTGAAGCAAAAGGGAAATTAACGGCAAAGTAGAGAGGGAGGAGGAAACGGAAGAGAGAGAAGGAGAAGGCAGACATCAACACTTTTGACATTTTACAGCAGCGTTCTTTATGTTCTGTGTCTGAAGCATTTGGAATGAACACAGACAGAGTGCTGCAAAAATGGGTTAATAACAAGTCATTAAGTCCATTTTTAAGAAGTGCTGTGTATTGGCAAGAATCTGGAGATCGGATACGTGTCATGGTGTTATCAGTTAGTATATTGTGATACTGTAAGCAAGGCGATATATTGCGCTAATTATAGAAAAACTGTCAGGAACGCACCACCATATTCATAAAATTGGAGTCAAAACAGTTACCTTTTATGCAGTGGGATCTGCATTTTAATTTATCATAGTCCCTTTAATAATAATAATAATAATAATAATAATGATTTATAATAATATGAAGTATGCGAAATATAAATTAATAATCGATACAGATGGTGGTACTCAATATTTTCTCACACTCCTATTGATTGTAAAATTGTAATTTTAAGAATACAAATGCAATTATTTTCTCATATTCAAATGAACTTATTTCTTTTTATTGGATCAAGTCTCATATTTTTCTGCCTGGTTTCCATAAATCCATGCTTGTTTCTGTTAATCATCAGAACCAGAGGAGCTGCAGTGAGCAGCTGGAACTCTTTCTTCTCTTCTCGCCCCGTTTGAATTGCTTCAAGACGCTCTTCAAGTGTTAATCCCCAGATAATATCTTTTGGTGCATTTGAGGACATCTGTGGCAACTAGTGACATGTAATGTGTCTTCATAAAACATGACCTATAATTTCATTTGAAACACTGTGGGGGGTAGAAAGCTATTTTGCATAATTAGGCTGAATCGACTTCATTAAAGGAGGAAGCTTGTGGTATTTGATCTTATTCTTGCTTTTTATGATCAGGGAACCATTCCCCTGAAGACTCTTCAACCAACAATGCATGTACCCCTCTAACAAGTCTGGTGTATCACTCACCTCTGTTGTCCAAGAACCACTGAATATACCTACAATAGCTATGGTGATTCACTGCATACTATATTATTTCACTACCATGCACATGGCGAGCCATCCCTCCTTGTATGAGCAAAAACATGCCAATCTGTCAAGACACCAAACTATTTGGTTAAAACTTTTACAAAAATACAAGTTGTAAAGAAAGTGCAAGACTTGGCCTGCACTTTGTTTTCATAACGCATTCAGTTTGACATCATGGCCTCATTCCAAATCAGAATAATTTTTTGTCCCTTGAACTTTGACCCTCTAGCTCATGTATTTGACATGTGATATCAGTCAATGAGCTGTCATCAGACTGTCATCTGTCAGTGCTCTCTCTGTGGCTCAGTCCACATATCTGCCCAGCGCTGAGGGTTTTGGGTCAGAATGGCCAGATAGACATGCTGGCTTGCATACTGCACAATGTGACCGCTTGCAGTAGGACATCCTGGCATTTTTGGCATATTAAATCTTTTTTCTGGCATACTAAATATTATGGTAGTACTGTGCTTGTTGCAACACATTTCACTTTGTGAAGAACGCCATTTTTGTTTGATTTTCCTCTAACCAATCAGTGGTGAGCATCAATGCCACTGACATCAATTTCAGTTGACACAGATGTGACTGTGGTTGCAAGAAGCAGGTACAAGGGAAAAAAGAACTGCTGTTATCTGTTTTGTGTGTAACTGAATTGTTTATCATGGTATCACATGGATCATTAAAAGTGTTGACATCATGAAAAAAGTGTTGACATCATGAAGCTTCTGGCCTCCTAAGTTTCTCCGTTTTTTTGTTGTTTTTTTTAACTTTTAAAGGCCAGCTCGTCATTTTATTCTCATTTTCTTTTGCTTCACAATAACAGTGACAGAAGTAAGCCGAGCAGGTCAGTGAGATGAGACCAGATCTAAAATGCTTTTGTTTCAGTGCGCTGACACAGAGAGAGAGGAACTTTCAGAAGAGGTAGAGTCATGCTGTTAAAGCCTTCTAGCAGGCCTGTTTATCAGACACAACATTGTGAGGCGAGAATCATAGACTGTGCAGAAGAAATGGATGAACTCACCGCAACATCACCCATTGTTTGTGGACTACCATTTTAAAGCCTCGAGTTCGCTTGTGGCCTTCGCCTTCTTGGTTTTATACAACCAGAAATGACACAAGCTAAGAACAACCAAACGCTGAATAAGACATTTTTAGGCGACCAATACGTTACCAAATGTTGCAATTGACCTTCATGAAGTGAAAACACACTATGAAAGGGTTAAAGTTAAGTAAAGTAAAGTAAAACACAGACAACTCCCAGACCGGACAACACCATGGTAGAGACCTTTCAATCACTGTGTAGCCACGCCCCTAAAGCATCCCCTGCTTTATAGTCTGTTTGACTCTAAATGGACCATAAGTTACTAAATGAACATCATGCTGTATTGAAGAAGACTTGAAACTATGAGACCATAAACATTGTAAACATGAGACCATAAACTCATGTTTACAATGTTTACTGAGGTAATAAATCAAGAGAGAAGTAGAGTCATTTTCTCATAGACTTCTATACAACCAGAGGAGTCGCCCCCTGGTGGACACTAGAGAGAATGCAGGTTGGCACCTGGCGAGAATACAAAATGTGTAGTTTCCCAAACCAACACTAATACATCAACATGAGAATAACTATATATGCTAAAGTAAACAATAATGCAACATGAACACAAATTATAACACTTAAATAAATAAATAAAACGGGACTAAAATGACAAGAAACAGGAAGGCAGTGGGAATGTGGTACCAAAAAGCTAGATTTAGATGAACATAGACGAAGAGATGAGAGAGACAGAAATAGATGGACACAGAGAGACAGTGACAGTCTCAGACAGTGGGTTTGATCCGATGACAGGCAGAGAGGGAACGATAAAAGCTATTGGCAGCAGCACACACACAACAGGATGTGAGAGCACGCTGTGTCTGTTGACAGCTAATGACTGAAGCTGCACCTCAACCCTGACTGATGAATCTTCTGGAGATGGAATTACAGTCCTGAACATTGAATTTCAATTTTGGCAGAGGAGGTGCAATATTATTGCGGTGCCAGTACTTTTAACAAATGGTTAACAAAGTTTCTTTTTGTTGACATTGTCAGACATGTGTAAAGTCAGTCATGTTTTTATTTTTTTGGACATAATTAATTGTATTGTATTGAGAGGGGTCACCCCCATGTCCTCAATGCTAAATATATATGAAATAAACATTTAAAAGAACATTTATGTTTACTCAAGAAATGTTCTGAAGTACAAATGTGAGGTACTTTACTCGAATATGTTCATTTTCTGCTACTTTATACTTGTACTCTATTACATCTCAGAGGTTAATATTGAACGTTTTACTCCACTCCATTTGTGTGACAGCTGAAGTCACCAGTTACTTAAACGATTACAGCTTTAGTCATCCCCTTCCTGTCCACTGAAAACTATGGACCTCCATACTCGGTGATGTTGGATGCTTGTGATAAACTGAGGTGAAGTGTTCCTTTATGTGTTGAGATACGTCTCCTACTTCTTAAGCTTAATACACTTTTTAAAAAGCCTCTTGGATCAGCTTGAAAATGCATCGTCACAAATCTGAAAACAGGCGTTTTTTTTTTGGGAGAGATACGAGGTTCTCACAGGACAGTGTTCAACACAGCTGTCCCATCACCATGTGGCATCACCATGTGGTCCTAAACCACCCGGTCTTGTTGTCGGGGGCGGGTGTACCGGCATGGATCTGAATGTGTTGAATGGACCGTGTTAAATGCTTGTGACCTGGAGATTGTGCCTCGATATTCTGACAGCCCAGCCATGGAAGGGAGGGCCCTCTGGGATGCGCCGTTAATTTGGCAGCGTCCGCCTCGGTCTGATGTTGACTGGGATGTCCATCAACCCCTCTTTGTAACCATTGGCCCCCAGCAATAAATACTCTACAATGCAAAGCAGTTTTAAACAGCGCTTCATAAGGTGATTGACTTGGTTAACTTGTAGGGTATGGCCTGTCTAACTCCATCTCCTTCTTCTCTGTAAAGGAAAACTATCCAGACAGTTCTTCTGCATGGTGCCATCGGCTTTTATGTTTTTTCCATATGCTCACATATAGTCATCAATAAGAATAAACTGTTAAAGAAAACTTGTTTGGCCAACGACTTCAGTGATCTGATTATGTCACCTCATCCCTGATCCATAAAAAACAGACAATCCCCCCCCGTGAGTAAATGGGTACTGACTACGATGTGCAGAAAGGCTTTAGACAGAGCTTTGTTCCTACAGCCATACACACACTTTCAATAAGTAACCTCTAAGTAAGCAATACAATCTGTGCAGAGTTAATCCTGGTCTCTGTCTTTTTGTCTGTATTTCTTTTTTTCTTACTTGTTTGTGCTTCATATGGGAAGAGATTTCCTACTTGAGGACAAATAATAAACTATCCAGTGTTCCCCTAGGTTTACTGCTTTGGCCTGTCTTTAAACTTTCTTCATCAGTCACTTTTCAAAATCCACATGAACAACTCTTCACAGTGACATGAATTAGATCCACTGCACAGCACCTGTTACCTGTTGTTAAAAGACTTCACTTTTAAAGCTGCTCCACCTGTTACTCCTGCTGTTTCTTCTTTAAAAACAGTGGTAAACGACACCAGGAGCCAATTTCAGGAGTTGACTTCTTATTAAAACGAAATTCTGACAATAATCAGAGTATGTTACTATATAAGCAAACCGTCTGGTGCAGTGCTCACTCTACATAGAACAGACCGGGTTAACATTGCATCGCTTCCAGCAAACTTCACAGAGAACAGTGAGGATCTGTTTGAACTGAAGATTCTCAACGAAAAACAACAAAACACAGAATCTGTCAGCACGTTAACGTGTTGTTTACTATGGAGTATGTTTTTTAACCGGTTTACTTCACTTGTTTAGTTAAGAGCAGTGTAGACAACCAGCACTCCGCTATCCTCCTGTTATTACAGACGTGAACTAAGCGCAGACACTTGCCTCCTTCATGGACTCAGCGGTGCTCTGCAGCACTTCGTGACTGTGCGCTGCAGCAGAATGAATATATTTAGCTATCGCTTTAAAACAGGTTTATACACAAACTTGAATTTATCAGTCACACAGGATTCAATTAAAGCAAATAGGAACATTTAGCAGGACCGATGTGAACAGTGAGAAGCACCTTTCCTCCATGTTTTGTCGAATCTATTCAGTGGTTTTCTGCCCATGCGGCTGTCTTCGTTCCACATGCAGGATGTCAAAGACAGTACATGCAGTGCCATCATGGGGCTGCATTGGGCAAATCATGCAAATCAGATTTGAAGCAACCTGGTTGACCAGACGTGTAACAATGACAGAAGGGTTGAATCGGGGTGTTACCTGTTGGTGTAGACCAGAGGTAGCCAACACGGTGCCCGCGGGCACCCTGTCGCCCGCAGGGACCACCACGTGAGTCGCCCGCAAGACATGTTCTAAAAATAGCACTAGTCATTATGGAGCTCCGTCTAAAATTGTAGTTGCTGTTCTTTTTTAATCAAAAACGCTTGCAGAGAGTTGGGTACCCGGAGGCGCACGGCGGACAGCCAGGACGAGGCCGCCGCACCGCACTAGGTTTTCAGGTTCTGAATGGCGGGCGCATCCCGTTGGAGCCAGACGCGAGCCGCGAGCACACCCCGTCGTCAGGTCCGTAAATCCTCGGAACAGGCCGCGGGGCAACAACTCAGGGGTGGCGGGGGTAGAGGCAAGGCAACGTAATCCGACCGAAAATGCCCAGACTAGAGGTTTGAACGCGGGCGCCCGAAGACGCTCGCGCGCCTTGGAGGGTTGGATCCCCGCTCCGCTATAGACGAGATTTTTTACTGGTTTCTTCGTTGAGAAAAAGGTACCGTTGGAAAAGCTGGTGTCGGTGACAACAGACCGCGATGACGCAATTGCGCAATGCAAAGGTGACCCAGACTTTGCAAAATGTCTACATTACCACTGGATCATTCACCAGCAGGCGCTATGTGCAAAAGTAACCGGCTTTGATCATGTGATGATACAAAAATATCAGAGATGTGATACCTCTGACTTTCAAATGTTGAAACAGATTAACAGAAATAAAAGTTGCATGTTTAAATATGTATGTGTAGCTATACCATCATAGTTGTGGAAATCATTATTAATAATTATTGTGAGGAATAATTAACTGACATGTGATCAAACGGTCTCTTCACATATATTATTATTATTAAGGTGATCTGTGCAACTTTGTTATTCAGGAAGTTTGTATCAAATAAGTAGGCCTTCGTACTACTCGGTACCCTTGAAGTAGCTCTCAGTTTAAAAAGGTTGGTGACCCCTGGTGTAGACTGTGAAGAGCTTTCAGGCGTCTAAATGACCAGCCTTCGATTTGTTGATGTGTTTATGTCCCTCTCAGCAGCTCATGTGTCCCTGATGACAAAGAGCAGCATGTCATTTCTTTCTCCTGAGCCTCGCTGTAAAAACACTCGCAGACACTTTTATGGACTCATTAACAAAACCGCCGAACAATCAATGAGAACAGCTTCCTGTTCAGCCCCCTCACTGCCTCTCTCTCTTGTTTGTTGTATCTCTGCTATTATTCTGCGAGCACTGGCTCCCTGTTCTGCATTTGTTTGTGTACATATCATTTTTTGTGCGCCGTGGTCGACCAGCAGCGGTTTGTTTAGCAATACGATTTCTGGGAGGAGCGGGTGGGAGGGCACTCAGTGCCAGTGTGGCTGCCTGGGCTGGGAGGACTGTCAGCTTCATCAACACGTGTGCTTTGAGTTCACACCTGTTGCTCCTCTGTATGGTTCGATTGGAGAGAGGCACAGCGTCTAGCATTACTTAGTCCGACTCAACAGATGCTTTACGTGGAGAAAAATAGGGATTTATGTCCCTGTTTCTGAGCTGATGGATGGAAAACTTAAATTGTTTGTTCCCTTAATGCTTCACCCTCTCCCCCACGCTGTTGCCACTTGACTGACTGCTGCCTGCATCCCAAGAGGCCTCCGGGAAAAGATAACATCAGCAGATACAAACTGTCACATCCCCAGGCTTAAACTGAAAAAATTGCCCACCTGAGAAAGACATTTACTCTCATATTCTGTGTCACATTAATTTTTTATTTATTAACCCTAATCCTATCTGACATGACAAAAAAGGGCTACCTATGTAAATATTATATCTTCCCCGGTTTCTAATGTAGTTTCACACATTTTAGGGTTACACATTTTTATTGCAAGCCACTTGGTCAACAATGTCTAGTGTCTTGTGGGTGTAAATTAGCATATCAGGGAAGATATTTACTTCTTGATATGCTAATTTATCAGTTTTACGTGTTTATAGCTCTATAACTTTACATCAAAGTCTGTTTTCAGGTGTAAAGTAATACTGCATATGTGTTAAAAAAAACGTTTTTATGACTTCAGGGGAAAATGTGTGAAGTGTGATAACTGTCCTCAAATGATGTCACTGTGGCTAAGGACTACAAGTCTGATAAAAACCCGCTGCCCATCTCTGCTGCAGGCTAGAGGCCCACGGCTGCTCAGCTGCTGCTGGCAGAACTCCCCCAAATCGCTGAAGCAACTGTTGGCAGTCGAGTTGGATTGTGGGTAAAGTGGGTGCTATGTTTTGATAAGGAAGAAGAATGCAGGTAATATAAAAGATGATATCTCTGGTTCTGCTGCATACATGTTTCTCTTTTTTAAGACTGTCCATCGTGAGTCCGACAATGTTGTGGAAATGCAACGCTGAATCACTGAAGTACAATTAAAACAAAAAGTATTTCAACCCTCTGTTTAATGCCTGGGAAAACATGCTTTCAAAGATTGAGTAATTCTCTACAACATTACATTTGCATGACTAAATAAGCAGCAATCAAAATCTCCAAATATTGCTAAACATGATTGTTGCTCAGAAGAATGCCACATATCCATCTACAACTGAGTCTTGTCCACAGCAAAAACACAAATCAATAAATCTCTGTAAAATAACTAAAAACAAAACTCTGAGTTGCTGCATTTGAATCTGTTGTAATTTTCCATCATATGCAGAGAATGTGGGTATTTTCCATGGTTTCCTCATTTGACATGAGGGACCATTTAGCATACTTCAGTTTGCTAAAAGTAAAATAGGTTTCGTAGGCAATTCTTCTGTGTCCCTGAACAAATAAGAATAACTGCCGACCAAGCAGTTTATCCTCTGGCATCAACATGGCAGCTGACATGATTTCACACGATGAATATGGATTGTAATGCTTTCAAATACACAATTAAAGTGCTTTTGAATGTTGCTTTAAGCTCTTCTTTTTGGATATATATTTAATCATTTTTACATGTGATCAATGTTCATGATATTAAAAGTCAAACTATATATTAAATGTATTCATTTTTTGTAAAATGATTCCTTTTACCCAAGAGCACAGATGTACAGATTCACTTCAGCAAGATATTTGTGTGTCTGTTCATGTGTCAGCAGGTATGAAACCTTGTACACACATTTCTTTTTTTTTTTAAACATCTTGGACGTTTGAGGATTTAAAAAAAAAGTATTTATAAGAGTGTGTTGGAGGAAGAACTTGTCCTGTCATTATTGGGAATTTGACTAAACAAAGTCTGTGGAGCCGACTTATCAACCATACTGTGCTATTTTTGAACCAATTCTTTATCACTCCCAACTCCCAACATGACAGCTTTGGCCCAGTAGGTAGAGCGGGTCGTTTTTAAACACAAGGTTGGTTGTTCAGTCCCGATCCCTATCGATGTCAAAGTGTCCTTGAGATACCGAAACACTGAAGACCAAGTAGTTCACTGGCACTTTACAGCAGTCCACTCCACTGCTCCTACAATGCAGAGGTCATATTTCATGGATGTACCTGTTTGTATATGATGATTGAAAGTCAAATTTAAAAAACACAGAAGGAAACCAGACACAGCCCTGCCACAACTCAGCTGGCACCATGCCAGAAGCAAACAGTGAATGTGTGTGTTGCACACACACTCACTGCACCTGGACGACCCAGCAAGCTGGTGACAATCCAGCCAGGCTCTCAGCTGAGACCATCACAGTCAGAAACGGTTTAAAGATGTTTGCACACACAAGGATTTGACTTGGTGAGAGGGGCGTGGCAATACACACAGTGCAATAGTACAAAGACATCATTTCAAAATAAAGATGTAAGTATGATAAATATATGATAAACAAGGAAGTTTAGAGCATCACTTGATTTCTAGTTTATGGTGTTTATGGTGTCTTTAAAAGGAAAACACAAGAGTCGGGTGCAATTCAAGGTGACACTTCAAAATATCTAAATATAGTGGAGTAAAATGCAGTCATTTATTAAATTAAATAATTTTTTATAACTTGAGTTTTATAGCTCGTAAGTGTTTCAGCATGATTTTAGATATTAGAATGAGAACAACGTTTAGTGAAGCAGCTGTGCACTGCTCTGTGTTAGAGATGGAAAACCGCAACTAACCAGCAGCACTTGTGATCAGGCAAACATCTCACCACCGTGTAGTTTACTGTCCACAACTTCACCACCACCGATAAAGTTTGCTGAGCATCGAGGAAAGACCAGCGAAATGCACTGCAGACTTTTACAAGTCAAAACAACTGGAGGCTACAATAGCTTATAGACTATGCTATAACATATATGACTCCAAGCAACCTATTCTATTCAGACCTAATTCTCTAAATCCACATATCTTTTATTGTGTTTTTCTAACAGTGGTCCTAATTCCCCATGGTAGTTGACAGACTTTGGTTTCATTTATTTTCTCTCTACTTTGCGGCTGCATTAGAGTAGCTTTCGCCGTGTTTACTCAGTCCTCCTCCAGCTCTCTGCACTGCCGCTATCTGTTTCTTCTTCTTTAACGGAGGCGCTGTTGCTTTTATGAGGTCACGTTCTAGCTGTTCTTCAAAATAAAAGTCCTCTGCCACTTTCATGTTTGGCTGTTACATCAGTGTTCACCCGCTGAGTAGAGCTGCTGGGTCTGGTTTTGGAGTGAATTGTTTTCTTTAAATTTCTATCTGTTCAAATTTCTTCTAAAATATTCGATTTTACTGTGCAGTCTGATGGTGCAGCCATGTTCCTCATTAAAACCTCCACTCCCCTGACTTCAAACAGGAATAGAGCACATGAGCGTCACTAGTGAATTTAGGTCCATGCTGGCAGAATTGGACACACACATAGAGCAGCCAAACAGGGCCAGGCAGGGGAGGAGTCAGAACACACCGATACATACAGTGGAGAGCAAGGATGTGGGTTTAGTTCCAGAAGTGAGACAGGGGAGGGGTGGGGGGTTGGGGGGGATTACAATGCAGCACAAAAATATAAATGTTCATTCAGACATAAAAATGTTCTGTTAATAATCTTTGTAATATATCTATAAGACCAGATTGCTGTGAATCACTCACAGTGGTCTTCGACTCTGTGTACACCTGGCATCAACATGTGGACAGATCGAATCACTTCCCTTCACATCTGGCATTAGAATGTGTCAACACATGCGTCTACAGGGACTACTTGTGATTGGATCTCACTTTTCCACTCTATATTCATATAAACACAAACATCACATCCGTTTGAGACCAAATGCCTTGTTGTTTTAACCCGCAGACAATCTCCCTTGTCTGATCTGCCGGGAATGAAAAGAAAAAGATAAAAGCACTCGTAATTATTTCTATGGGCTTTTCAAAATGTCCAGGCATGGTGGACGAAGCCAGCTTGCTGTACACAATTTCTGAACCAACTGGAGACGAGAAAAAGGAGGAACAAACGGAGAGCTACAGCTTTGACGTATTTTACAGCTACGTCCTTGTTCGGGTTGATGCATTAGGATGCATAAGCACTCCAAAATATTCGCGGTCAAATGTTTTCCAGAACACCTCGGCCAGTGATTTCGGGTGATCAAATTCCTAAACGCCTCACTGGTTGTTCACCCTTCGAATCGCCTAAGATGCATGTTCCTACCAGGTGTACATAATTGATAAAGTTTGGAAAGATTTGAAGTGAATCCAACTATAGAAGACTTTGAAATACTCTCAGAAAACCGAGCTTTTGTTACATGCAAATAAGCTTTCAGTTACAGAAAATATACTGCAAACAGTAGAACTCTGCAATAAGACCCACCAGTTAGTCCTTTTGTATTTCTTGAAATGTGTGTGTGTGTGAGATAGATTAACACATACTTAGTTTCATGTTCTACCATTCTCCTGTTCCTGTCATGGTTCTCTAATTACCTCGTTATATGCATATCATATGCTTTGGTATATCTAAATGATCCACGATCAAACACTGTCATGCACTCAGTGTTAGGTTCTTGTCTGTATATCACACACACACACAAACATGATCTATATCTCCTGTCTATTTCCTCCTTTTCTGCCCATTATGGTTTTCCTGCTGCTGATGTTGTAAACATCTGTACTCCCACCTCTCTGTCTGGGATGTGTGTGTGTGTGTGTGTGTGTGTGTGTGTGTGTGTGTGTTCACTACTGTGAGGACAATAGGGCGTGTGCTCTCACATATAAATGTGAGCATCATATCGCCCTTGTCTCTTGGTGTGTGTGTGTAAATAGTGTGTTTTTTTATCAACAAAAACTTGTCATGTCAGCGTGTGTGTGTGTGCGTTTAAATGTGTGTGTCTGTAGCTGAATGGGATTTCCTCAGAGTATGAAATCTGAAGCTCATCCAGGTGGAACATTGACTCTTAAGCAGTAGAAAAGTGTAAAAAAGACACATCCTGCAGATGAAAAAACTATAACTGTTCTACATCACACACACACACACACACACATACAGCCACACACAAATGCATGCACAAGCATATAGATGTCCTACTAAAATTCCTCTTGTCTGGTTCTTTAAGGCGAGATATCATTTGTATTTATTTCAGTTCATTTGCTTCCTTGTCTTAGCGGACCTTTTTTTACTAACCTCACTTTTTATAGATATGTTCACTACTTTTGTGCATATTGTTAACTGTACAGGCTTTTCAGATTAAAAAAAGATGTTACTGATTGAAATTAAATTTACTGGTGAACAGCTGACATTTCCTGCTCAAGTGATGACGAGCTCCCTGCGTTGGCCTGGACGATATGAGGATACAAAGACTGAACAGTGCAGGTCTTTTAGACTTTCCAAATGTTATGACACCAAATTGATCAAATGCTGATAGTGATTTGGGTTTTCTCTTACAAAACACATGCATTGTATAAAGAAGATATGTTTTTCTTGTCTACCGGCGGTAGCAACATTAATTAAATGTAACAGGTGCAGTGTGTTGCATCATATGATAGCCATGTCTCTCACGAGATACATGTCAACACTGGGAAATTGGACAAAGGAAAAGGCTGACATGTGTGGGTTCACATTGAAACCAATAGGTGTGGCTGATTTCAGGTGCAGCATATACCACAGGAGTGAGTTTCCCTTAAGACCTCTGGCCCAACTCTCTTAGAAGCAAGAAAAACTGTTGACAAGCAGCTAACCAGAAAACTTTGCCATAAAAGATGAGATTGAAGTGTCAACCATATTCAACTTTGATTTTGAATACAGAAATCATTGTATAATTTCATCAAAGTACCACATCCTCATACTGTCTTGTATTTAAGCCTCACTGTAAAACATCAACACCGATATTTTTTTATAAATTCTTACTCAAACCACAATATTTGCACGTAGAAACGATTGTATGTTTATGATAGGATTTAGTATTTGATAAATTCTCCACGCCTGTAGTTTATACCATCGTGTTGCTGCTGGGAGTATGCATCCAAGTCTATGGCTCTCTCCCAAAACTATCCCCACCCACTAGCACCGGGTGTCTCCACCATAACCTGCAAACATCTGTCGCCAAGCATACTGACAATCACCTTGCTTGTTACACTTACTGTCATGTGCTATAAATAGATGTTATGTTCCTCTTAAACTGATTGATGCTTGTGCATCGGGGTGTAACACAAATCAAATGGCCCTCCTACTAATTGCTGATATTTTACTGTCTAGCAGCAGGCAAGAAAATGAAGGGGATTGAATTGAGAATATCATTCGCTGTCTTTGTGGGAATGCTGATTGTAATTTTGTTTCTGTGTTGTAGGGGACGGACTACAAGTTTACCCACTGCACGACTACTCCTGCTCCTGTACACGGCAGTCACCTCTAAATGATGGAAACCCTCATCCCTGATTGGCTTGTGTACCTTCTGACAAGCGGAGCTTAAAGACGACATCCTTGCTGTTCTCTTCTTCATCGCAGTGCTCATTGGCCGGACCTTTTTGAGGAATATTGTCCGTATCGTGAGGAATAGTTCTCAGATTTCCCTTCAACTGAACTGTAGGTAACTGATGGCTGTTACATTTCCACCGGGTGGTTTGCACTGCCTGGATTTTAAAAAGGATCATTAGCAACCACGACCTCTTCTGCTCCGGAGTTTTCCCCTACTTATGCTTGTGTGCGAATGTGGTTTTAGTGTGATTGTCTGTTTGTGTTTGCATCTGCATGGCGTAAGTGAGGGATAGAAAATAAGGATTCTTTTTCACTCAAAGAGGACAAAAGAAGACACAGCAAACAAGTTGAAAACAAGGAGTCGCAACTATGTCCCAGTGGAGGCACCATTCAAGGACTGGTTGTCAGCTACTCCAGACTGCCAAGAGTAAGAGCAGGCTGATGGGATACGTAAGGCTTGAAGGTTCCTTAAGCAGTGGTCGGTGGGTGTCCTCTCTAATAGGGCTGGGACTGATGCTGCTGCTGCAGGCATCTCCTACTGCTGTGTCGGCTCAGAAACTCGACGAGAACGACCCGGTGGTCACCACCACGTATGGCAAGCTGCGTGGCGTTAAGAAGGAGCTCAACAACGAGATCCTGGGTCCCGTCGTGCAGTTCCTGGGCGTTCCGTACGCTGCCCCGCCCACCGGCGAGCGCCGCTTTCAGCCACCAGAGCCACCGGTGTCATGGCCGGAGATCCGCAACGCCACGCACTTTGCCCCGGTGTGCCCTCAGAGCATCGTGGAGGGCCGCCTGCCGGACGTGATGCTGCCGGTGTGGTTCACCAACAGCATCGACGTTGTGTCCACATACGTCCAGGACCAGAGCGAGGACTGCCTCTATATCAACATCTACGTCCCCACTGAGGATGGTGAGTTAGCCTGCGGGCCCGGGGCAGGATGATTGTGGGGCTGGTGGGCGGAGGGTTTTGAACCCTGTCTGTCTGTCTGTCCGTCAGTAGAGGGAAAGCATGACATTGTGCACGTTTAATGTGCATGACACTGCTTATAGAACATGAGTGTGTGAAAGAGTGGTTGTGTGTGTGACATCCATGAAGACCAGTTAATCCTTTCATTCCACTGCCTCCATCTTCTTCCTTCCGTTTTCCATCTTTCCCTCCTCCTCTACCCTACTGTTTCTTCTCCTCATTGCCTTGTTTGCTCTCCTCTGCAGACTCCCTCCTCTCCTCTCCTCATTACTGTAGCTCATCATAGCATATTGTGCCAAGCCACAATGGCTGCAGTTCATTAAACAAGACAGTCGTTGTCATGACCATCACCGATTGATTTGGCTGACTGGCTGAATGACTGGCTGAATGACTGGCTGGCCAACTGGTCTATTTCATTCTTTCCCTCCATCTTTATTTCTCCCTTTCCTTCCTCTCAGCTATGTGTGTGTGTGTGTGTGTATGTGTGTGCGTGTGCGTGTGTGTGTGCATGCCAGCTCCTGTGTGCGTTGCGCGTCCAGGGGCTCCATGTTATTCTTTAGTCTTTTATTCATTTTACAGTCAAAAGAATATCCAAGGATTGTGCCAGGAAACCGGGCAAGAAAATATGTAGACAAGGAGGTATGTATGATCTGAACGCAACCTATACCATGCCACAGAAAGAAGAAACTAGGAGGGAAAAAAAGAAGAACCTTCTGGTGCAGCTGAGAGCAATCATGATATCAAGGTCTACAAATTATTCAGGTTTCGACTCGAGGCATCTGCAGGTTTTCAGAATGCTACATTTAAGAGACAGGGCCGTTTTTCAACGATACCTGGAGGTAAATTTAAGGGCAATTTTAAAAACCATAAGTGGAAGTCTTCCTCTGACTGAACATTTGCAGGTATTAGCAAAAACATATGTGCTACTACAACGCTGAATGAGCCATGTGATTTGTAGACCTTGTGATGTCGATACCGAGGTAGTGTTGCTCCACACTCCATGGTCCATCCATGTGTGCTCTCATTGGTCAGCAAGATTTGGTGATGTGATCGGCTGCCAGATCTGGGGTCAGAAGCTGTGCGGTAACGAGGCTTGATGTGTAAGGAGATAGGAGCATATTAGATCAGACATGCTGTCACAAACACACACACACACACACACACACACACGTACAGTGATGTAGTTGCATGCAGTGTTAAACAAGATGAGCTCAAGCTAGACCATGACTGTGTAATCTCCATTAAAAGAAGGCAGAGCTGTGTTCAGGTTGGCCCGGGCTGCTGTATCAAGCACTGTTTCATCAAGATAATGCCCTCCTCCTCCCTCTGTCTCTCTCCCTGTCTCCCAGCCTCTCCCTCCCTGGATGTGTGCACGCTTTTTAGTGTCTATACATGTTTGTATGAGAGTGTGTAAGATTGTGTGAGTGTGTGTGTGTGTGTGTGAGAGAGAGAGAGACAGTTGCTGACAGTGTCCTTGATAAGGTCTGGGTGTTAATGTCATTTTCTTGGCAGCAGGCTGCATTATCACTTAGTGTACATTCCTCCTCTACTTACTACACGGATACATGTGCACTCTAACCTCTCCTTTCCTCAGACGTGTAGCACGCACAGAGACACAATGGGGGAGTGCTTTTAAATTGGGAGATTACAGAAGCTTACATGTTAGTCATACAGCATGGAGAATCACCATTATATACAGCATGGAGAATCACCATTATAAAACCAAGACCCAGACAATCTGGAGCTTTGCTTAAGAAAACAATGAAAAGCAAAGAAAAACAAGATGGTGGATCTGTGGCCTTCTTAAGGTAGAAAGTGTTACCCACTTACCCACTTACAATTATCCACCGTCTGTGCCTCACTTTATTAACGTGTACATACATGAATGCATGTAGGCCACATGTTGTTAACAGGCTTACTCAGCCTTACTCTGTCAAAAAACAAAGTTTAACAACACAGTATTTATTAACACTGCATTATAACTAGACAGAAGGTAATACATTTGAACTTCCTTATGTAACTGCCACATTTTGCAGAGATCTCCTGCAATATGTTATACATTTCCCTACATTTTGTTATCAATCATTACTTATTGCAGAGGATGTTTCAAGATGTGTTCAAGAGAGCTAAGGGATACAGTGACACTTGTGGTGTTGGTCAATAATAATAATGATAATAATAATAATGATAATAATGTAGATAATTAATTGTATCTTTTTAAATTATTTTTTTATTGAAGACATCCATGTTGGTTGGTTAATACATAATGCACTATTCAATTTTCATAAAAAAATGCAACACCCAACTTTTTAATAATCACTGCAATATCTAATAAGGTATTAACAAATGCAGCAGATCATTACAACATGTTGGTTCATTCCGTCCAGGTATTATTATATATTTACAGTGTTCATTCTACCTCATTTGTGAACAATTAAGAAGCTTATTACAATTATTACAGACAGTAGGGCTGCATAATAAATATAAATATGGCCAACTGCAAATTTCAAATCATAATCAATTGCAATATCAGTCGAAAACATTTTTTCAAAATGTGTTTAGCCAGAACAGACAGATGACACATGAAAGGACCTGAGGCAGATTTAAATCTGGGAGATATTCCTCACAATATGGAAAATATTGGACTTTTTAAATCAATAAAAATCAAGAAAAATAACAAATTTGGCTTCTATTCTTAAAAGTAAAATACTATACCCTCGCATGTATGTTAGGCTGGTTGAGTGTACAGTAGGGGTGGGGGAAAAATCGATACAGCATAGTATCGCGATATTTTGCGTGGCGATATTGTATCGTGATAATATCGCAGTATCGTGATAATATCGTATCGTGACCTAAGTATCGTGATAATATCGTATCGCGGGACCGCTGGTGATTCCCACCCCTATTGTACAGCAGCTTAGATGGCTGACATGTTTCTGAATGACTGTACAATATAGCACTGGTCATTATAAACAAACATTATCTGAAGCCGTAATCTCAGAACACAAGCTGTTTGCTTGTAAGCTGTTAAATAATGGAGCTGTTTTGATTGGAGCTATGTTCCACCAGGAACATGGGAGCTTCCACACCTGTCTGCTCAGAACAAGCTGATGAAGCTGTGCATGATCACTGAGGAGCCGGCCAGATGAATACTTCCAAGCAGATGGTCAAATTTTATGACATCTAGTCAAAAAAAATAAGGTGGTATAAAAAAATGAAGTAAATTTTCATACTTTCAGTATGTCCTGATCTGTGCCAGCCTGTGATAACATCGCTCTGAGTGTTATCATTTGTTATCACTTCCATTATAATGCTTTAGATAGAGCAAAATAAGAAAGCTGCACTTTCAAAAGAAAAGGTTGCAGCTTTAGACATGATTCATATTTTGATCTGAAACAAAACTACATGGTTAGGTTTACATCGCTTGAGCGACCTTACGCACACAACTTAAATACTGAGGCCGGCAACAGATACATATTTCCATGATGTGTCATTTTACTAGGATTCTTAGGGAGACAAAATCAGTTAATTAGTTAGCTCTTATTGACGGGAGTCATGTCTGTCTAGTAGCAGTCGTACAGCGTCACACAGAGGCCCTACTGGTAATCATACAGTCTTTGGGGAATCTACAGTCAGTTCTGCAGCATTCTGGAGGTTTCCTTTACAATGGCAAAGCCTATTTCTGTGGATTCGTTCAGTTCGGTCATTATCAGTAACACAGTAGCACAAAGTGTGGTCAGTGGTGCATGGTGTAAGTGGACAGATCATGGTGAGTGACAGGGTAATTTCACCGGGTTGGATTGGAAGAGTTAAAGTGTGGGAGGGACTCAAATCAGTCACGATCAATCAAATCAACTGTGTTCTGTTTTGTTTTTTCTTCTTTTTTTAAGTAACACACTCTACAATTACTACTGTTTTGTTGTCTAACAGTTTCAAACTGATGTGAAATGGCAGGGAAGGGAAGCAGACATCCTTGAGCTGCAGGTGCAAAATCACCATGAGTGAATATTTGGAACCTTAGATTTCATTTCTGGAGAGATATTCACAACTTATGCTTACGACGCTCCCAAAGATCTTGAATTGATTGATTCTCGTAAAGGTTGAGCAGTTATTTAGACAGAGAACAGAGAACTGGAAGAGGACAACTTTCATCAGGCTGTTCTCACACACTGCTCTTAGCGATACCTACACAAATTATGAGCTTTTGTATATCAATTTGCATGTAATTGTGAGCCCCTACAGGTGACAAAGGATAAAGAGTGGTAAGGTCCATGTAGGGAGGGTTGCTGGCTCTTAAAATACCAGACTGTCACCCACAGGACACCGCTCTCCATGTCCTGTGGGAAAACAAAAGTCAACATTGACTAATGCTACGTTGCCTTTTCCTAAACCTAACCAAGTGGTTTTGTTGCCAGACATTCATTGAAAATTTGAAAATAAATAAAGAGTAACTTTAAGATATCTGACTAACCGTTGTGTAAGGAGACATTGCTTACAATATATACATTTGTATTCAGGAATCTTAATTTTGCTAGTCCCACTGCATACTAACGATAGCAACGTTCACATGAACAAAGAGAACCAAGGTTAAAAGGGGCAACATGTAAAGAGACAGATAATGGGCAGTGATGAAGAGCAGCATAAAAAGGCAGACATGGAGCAATAATGGAGTCAAGAAGGACAAAAACAAAGTGAGACCAGGACACAGAGAGAGACAGTGAAAGTGAGTGACGCACAGTGTAATTGCTGTGGGACTCATCTCCGTGTCCTCATGAGGACTATTGTACCGTCCGGTGCCATGCTGGTTCAAAGAAGCCTTCTGTGGTTAAAGTAGTGTTTTTGATGTGTCCGGATGGAGTACGGTCATTAAGTTATCACATGCTGAGAGAGCGGTCTCTGTAATGAGATCAGTGGTAGCAGCACTACGGTTGGTCTTCTTTCTCCCTGCAGCATGCATTCATGTTTTAGGATTGAAGTAAATGCAATAGAAGCTCACGTTGATGACAGCTAACTGAACAAAAAGTTTAAAAAAAAAAAAGAAAAAAGAAAAGTGACACAGAAACTTGCTTGAAAGGAGAACAAGGACGTTTCTGTTTTGAGATCAGACATAATTGCACATGACATGCATATTAGTACAAATCATTGCTACACATCTGTGATGACTTTCAATGGATTTCAATGTTTTATGTAAGGTCGATATTGGAACTACAAAATGATGTTGTTTGGTAGAGAAAAATAACTGAGGAAGCAGCAGCTTGTTAATTTGAACTTTGAATGACATTCTGTAGCTGTTTTGTAGCAATGCAGTGCTGTAATGTAATGCTAATATAATATCATTTATATTTTTAAAAATACATGAAAAACAGGGAGCAAAATAAACAGTGGTTCTAAATAGCTATCTATATCTTTGGACCATTTGTTCTCTCTTGTTGCTGGTTCTGTACTTTTACTACTACTGTCTTCACTAAACCAACAGCTAAATGCTGGCATGGCATGTTGATGCCTCAACCCTACGGGTTGTCTAAAGGCATTATGGGTAACAGAAAAACACAAGCTGATGCAGAAGTACATGCAAGAGGGCAGTTCATACAGCACAAATCCAAACACTGTCAATAATAATAGCAAATGCATTAAGATTATTGAATATATGAAGACAAATATATTTATCTGAATCTGACATCAGGACAGAACATGGTGAGAATATCAGAGTTGTTTTGTCTTTAACAATTCATCGGTTTGGAGCTGGCATAGCAGCTTGTCATGAGGCTGTTCTATATTTAAGCATGCTATATTTTGTTGTTTCAGTGTCTACGCACTTCTATGATATTTTAGCCAGTGGTGGGCCGTCAGGGCCAGCTAAGCCTTCTCTGCTGGCCTAAACTGAATCACAAAGTTATAGCTATTTTATCATTTTACAGCATGGAACGGTATTTCTGGCTGACAGCGTCAGAGAAGCGTTGCACATTTTATGGCTAAGAATGCGTTTCATTTGCAACTGAGCTCTTGGTGTTTGGAGCTACGCTACGCTAACCAAGGCAGCTACACGACAGGACACGCACAAGCTACGTGCTTTTGAAAACTTTTGGAGAGACCAGAGTGGATCTACAACTCAACGAACACGTTCGCAGGAGGACTCCGGCTGGAACTGAACCGCACCGATGTTCTGAACAACCGCGTCATTAAACTCTTTGTTAACAAAGAAAGAAGGATGGACTTTGTCTTTAAGTGAACAGCAGCTTTGGTAAATGAAGTGCTTTTGCGTTTTTACATCTGCAGTATCGTTACTACTGTGTTCATTTGTCTATCGTGTCGTTTTTATGAATAATATGAATGGCTCGTGCTCTAGCGCTGCAGTGTTGCTGCATTGATTTATTGCTTTGTTGTCATATAAATATATGTGACTGGTTCTTGTGAGTTTGTTCTTGTCATTGTGTTAATTACATTGATTTGGACTATATGCATTGTCCATTAATGACAAAGCATCCCGTCATGCGCGGGGTTATTGTCCGGACAATTGAATCCGTTCGGGCTGTTGTTTCCCCGCTAAGCTAGTTAGCTTAGCCTTCCTGAAGACACGTGCGGGGCCTCAGCTGTTTTTTGTTATTGTTCCGGTTCAGAGGTCACAGCCCGTTGTCTGTTACGTGAGCGCAGTCCACCGAAAACATTATATTTCCCTCAATTTAAGCTTCTGCATTTTCCAAATGCACTAGTATTATTCAAACGTATTGTTCGGTTCGTAAGCCTCCTACTGAACGGTTTAATATGAATACGTGTATTATTACACCCCTAGAAACAAATAACCATAGCTGTGTCGTCATAATGAGCTTATTAGGAGATGGCTCAAGTGTAGTAGGACACCACAGAAGGCCCAGGTACAAAATGCACGGCCCGCCACTGCTTTTAGCAGCTAGCGGCAAAAGTCAGTGCAACGAAAGATGGACTGCTTTCTGGAAACAAGCAATCAGCTGTGTTGATGTCTGAGCAGAGCTGCAGCTCGAAAGGAAACCCATGTAAACATGTAATATACATCAGGACTGGCAGTGCTGGATACGACCTTGGCAAGACTGAAAAATAAAGTATGTTTACTTGGAATCTGTGTGGAGCAGTTGACCAGCATGTAAAAAACTGCAATATCATTAGAATGTGATGACATTTTTTATAATTAATGCAGGCCATGTAAATTACATACAGAGCATTCCTGTTGTTAAATGTAAAATAAATGCCGTTAAAAAATCTTCTGGTATTTAACTGGAACACATTGTAAGATAATCTAACCCTAGTACAGACTCTGTCTTGTCCTCAGCTCACCAGTGTTTATATTACCAATGAACACTTTGACAAAATATCTCTTCAATGTCCTTTTCTTCCACAAATAAGACGAGATGAAGACATCGACGTCATTAAACACTAACTATGACTATTGTTGACAAAAAAAAAGATGTGACTAAAATGCAGTTTTTCAAATAAAACTTTAAGTCTAAAAAAGAAGAGGACACGAAATCTTATACTTTTTTTTGGTTTGGAGTAGATCGACTGACATTTTCAATATAATATGTTGACTAAAACTAGACTGAAAAAGGTCCTGTTTTATTTGACTAAGTTAAGACTAACATGCCTAGATTTTAAAACCACTCACGTCTCATTAAAAGTACAACTGCAGCCAGGATATGTTTATTAAATATAAAATGGGATACGGTTAACTTGGCTAGCTAGTTTGTATTTGTCCAAATTAAACAAATGTATCTTGTGTTTAAAATGTAAAAATGACAAGTTATATGTAAAATAAAGAAAAAGTGCTTTTTGCTGCACACTTACTGACTGAGTACTTAGTCTCATAGCACACTGCTGGTGTGCTTCATGAAATCAACTGCTCACCCTCTACGCTGTCAGACCTTGAAAAACAAAGAATGAAAAAAGACTCTCTTTAAGGTGTCTCTGTGGGGGGTTGGAACTCCCTTTATGTTTACTTCATGTTGAATAAAGCATTTGGCTTTTAAGACCCGATCTAGGACACTTAACTGCAAACTAGGCCATTTCCCAGCGCTTGTACAAGCTGTTTAATATCTCAAATAGTTCCAGAAATATTTCAACATGTTGCATTGCACGTCTCCATTCCGGAGGGGTTTAGAATAGAAGTTCCATTGTTAATGTGAATTTCATCAAGATGGAGGCAACTTCATAGAAGGTGAATTTTTCACTGTTTGCCTTCACGACTCCCTGTCTCCCTCACCTCTGTCTTCTTCCTGTGTCTCTTTCTCTCCATCTGATCTCCCTCTGCACAGGTTGGCCGTTTCCGTCGCGTCTGTCTCCATCTTTCTATCTGTCCTGTCCTTTTCACCCTCCCACATCTCACTTTCCCTCACTGTCCTTCTCTCCTGCTGCTGTCTTTTTCTCTCCTATTCCTCGGGCTTTGACCCAGTTTTGTAGTTGTTGAAGGAGGATCCTGCGGGACAGGCCGCACACACGCACACACAAAGACACACAAACAAAGAGGAGGAAATAGAAGGCAAGAAGAGGCAGGAACCGTCTTGTTTTTGGGTCTCCCTTGAGGGTCTCAGTCACCTCCACTCACAACTTAACTTCTACATGCTGGTGTTTCCTCTCAAGGTATTGTGTTGTGATTGGAGTGTGAATGTCTGTGCAGTAATAATGTTAAGTAAAACGTTGTAGGCAGGTGCTGGACCAGAAGTTAAAGGTATAAATATAAATAAATAAAGGTCTGCACACAGTAGCCCTCAGACAAAACAACGCCTAAAATGGCATACACAAAATGAATCAGGAATAGCTTCTCAACCATAAGGCTTATGCATATTTCTGGTCTACTTTGAAAGGTATGAAGCTAAGGAATATGAATCCATTTTAAGTGAACCAATTTTTATTACAATTTCAGAGTTAAGGGGGATGCAATAAAGGAAAAATTTAGATTTTTAACCTTGCCTAGTATACAATCTAAATGTCAAGGGCAATATCACTATGATAATTAATATCTATAGATAATGATGCAACTCAATGTCTTATACTACTCTTCTACTACAAGTGGGACTGTAAAGTTAATGAAAATACAATAAAATACAACATTTATGATACAATTTATAAAAATATACTCCTACCGTCTCCATGTTTTTGTCTATGTTATTACATGGCCATTTGGAAAGTGTTTTGAAGTGAAACTCCCAGTAAACAACCAAAATGGAAACAGTAAACATGGCAAAAACAGTAGTAAACAATAGTAATAAACGCAATATATGACCAAAG
>NW_022280566.1:0-26342 GCF_004355925.1 Anarrhichthys ocellatus | reverse complement strand
ACACACACACACACACACACACACACACACACACACACACACACGACCGTATGCATGTTTACCCCACAGGCTTTAACATGCTGATATCTGTTGACTTCAGTTTAAGTATCATCAGAAACACATGGTCATTTTCATGTTTGTACATAGCAGATGTGTAAAAAAATTGAATTTCTTTTTGTAGAATTTCCAAAGCGGTTGGAATACTGAGCTGCCAGTGTCCCAAAAGACAAAACAAATACAATTCTTGCATCTATTGTACTACAGGAGTATCGCAAATCTGGAGATTTTGTAGTTGCACAGAAGTTTGCCGTTAAGAACCTGTATGCAGATCTCCCACATGTCTCCCCATGGGTTTGACTTCTAGATGAGCTACATTTGTTTTGTGTCTCTAAGTGTGTTTCTGAATATATGATGAGGATTGCTGTCACTGACTCGACATGCACCATCTGGCTGCTTGTTACTGAGCTGTGAGTCAGGTCTGAGTAAATGCATGTGGATGCTGCAGTGTTTAACTTCCATATATCATCAGTACCAACCCTGCTAACGGCTACGTGTGAACAACGACCTTTTAGACTTCTGCAACAAGACCTAATTACAAACCATCTGAAGGATCTTATGTGTCTATGCTTTTTCTTTTACATTACAATGTCCAGCAACTCATTTCAAAAAGCATCATTTTTAAGGTCCTCTCGTATAGCTTTAAAGGTATAAAATGTATCGGCTCCATTGCAAAAGCTCCAGAAGCAGAGCGGCAGTTATTCAGCAACCATTCATATTATAGTTTGGAAATATTTTGTTGTAATTGTTACCGTTTTACAAACATAAATACACGTTTTCAAATTCTCATCTTTTCAACTGCTAATAAACAGACATTTAAATACACTTAACAACACTTTACACTAATCATTTAATTTGACTGTATTTCATTGATGAATAGAGTAATCGGATAAAAAATACTTCACTTTATTAGGAAGCAAAAGTAAATATACAAAAGAGATTGTTATTGCAAATTGCATACAGAACAAAAGCCATCTAGTGCATTAGAGCATCTACATGCTGGGTTTCAAGACTCCAGACCAGGGGTCTCAAACTCATCTTCACTCTGGGCCACATCAGCATCACGGTCGCCCTCAAAGGGCCGGTTGTAAATGTAAGACTGTGTAAATGTAACTACTCCTAACATATTGGTAAATAACTGTCTCTGCATTTGATTATTGTTTATTCAAGTGTAAAATATTGTACGTGCAGTTATATAAATGTAAAAATATATTTAAGCACATTTCTGTCATTATAACTTAAATCCTTTTAATGTAGGGTTAAGAAACCCACATTACTCTATCAAAGATCAAACTATTAAAGAAAAGAGCAAAGACAAATATCAAACACAAGTTATTACATTAACTTTGTTCAACGCTTAAAATCCTTTCAAGGGTGCGTTTGCATAATCCCACGTCAAGTATTTCATGTGTTTTAAAGTAGTCTTCAATGTACTCACAATACATTTCCATTTCTAGTGTACAGTAACCAGCCAAAGAGCTGCTTATATGACTGCGTGTTTAAGTATCTCATCATTTTGACTTTCTAGCTCATAATTATGACTTTCTCATAACTTCGACTATGGGGATATTTTTATTATCAAGTCTAACTTTTAATTATTATCATTATTATTATTTTTTTTTAGCTGGCGGATTCGCGGGCCACATAAAATGACGTGGCGGGCCGGATTTGGCCCGCGGGCCTTGAGTTTGAGACCCCCTGCTCCAGACTGACTTCGTTTTTTTATGCAAACACACTTCAAACCCCTTCAATACACAAACACACACACACACTCACACACATGTCGCTTTAATGGCTGTCACTGAGCGTCAGTGGAATGGCAGCAGCGTGGCTCATCTGAGCTCATTAGACTGAGGGGATTCAGCAGGGATTTGTTACTCCGGCAAGGAGGTGAAATAGGGGGAGATGAAGTGAAGGATGAAGAAAAGGTAAGAAAAAAAAGATGTGGTTAGGGTTGGGGAGCAGAGTGGAGAAAATGAGGAAAAAGAAAAGTGCAAGAAGGGAGGAAAGAAGGGGACAAGGGATGGATAAGTGAATGAAAAAAGGAGAGGAGACTTGGAGAGAAATGTGCTGATAAGAGACAAAGACGATAAGGATGGGAGGTGATATAATACAAAAAATGAGAAAAGAAAATAGATAAGTACGTGATGAAGAGCCAAAATAGGAAAGGAGAACAGTAAATAGGTGGGGAGGAGGTGCAGGGTGGATGATCTGATTAAAGGTGTAAAAAGAGAGGAGAGGAGATGTAGGAGGTGAGTGGAAAGCAGGAAGGTGCAAAAAGATAAGATGTAAACTGTATTGATCCCTGCGGGGCACAGCAGCAACAGAGCTGAGTAAGAAACAGCAGAATACAAGGAAGAGAGGAAATATGAGGTTTGTAAACCCTTACAAAGCACAGCTCCAAAAGCTGCTCATGTTGAGCTGAAATTAATACTATACTAATGATACTAACAGCAGAAAATGATGGAAATGTCAAAATTACAAGAATTAATATCACTCTGTGTGTAGCAGAGAGGAATATGAGAGTAAAGCAACTCAAAATGTTCTGGTATCCACATTAAAAGGTCGACCGAGGTTCAAGCGAGGAGGAAGAAGGGAAATGACACAGAGCAAGGAAAGGAATGAAGAAGTGCGATTGAGCGAAGGATGGGAATAAGAGGACGGGGAGGAAATGGAATGAAGATGCAAGGTGAAAATTGAAGAGGGATTTTCCAGTTGGTTAGCCGGTCCCGACCACGTGTGAAATTTGCTCTGAACACCCGGTGGCGTTCAATCACCAGTCAAGTGAAGCAAAAGGGAAATTAACGGCAAAGTAGAGAGGGAGGAGGAAACGGAAGAGAGAGAAGGAGAAGGCAGACATCAACACTTTTGACATTTTACAGCAGCGTTCTTTATGTTCTGTGTCTGAAGCATTTGGAATGAACACAGACAGAGTGCTGCAAAAATGGGTTAATAACAAGTCATTAAGTCCATTTTTAAGAAGTGCTGTGTATTGGCAAGAATCTGGAGATCGGATACGTGTCATGGTGTTATCAGTTAGTATATTGTGATACTGTAAGCAAGGCGATATATTGCGCTAATTATAGAAAAACTGTCAGGAACGCACCACCATATTCATAAAATTGGAGTCAAAACAGTTACCTTTTATGCAGTGGGATCTGCATTTTAATTTATCATAGTCCCTTTAATAATAATAATAATAATAATAATAATGATTTATAATAATATGAAGTATGCGAAATATAAATTAATAATCGATACAGATGGTGGTACTCAATATTTTCTCACACTCCTATTGATTGTAAAATTGTAATTTTAAGAATACAAATGCAATTATTTTCTCATATTCAAATGAACTTATTTCTTTTTATTGGATCAAGTCTCATATTTTTCTGCCTGGTTTCCATAAATCCATGCTTGTTTCTGTTAATCATCAGAACCAGAGGAGCTGCAGTGAGCAGCTGGAACTCTTTCTTCTCTTCTCGCCCCGTTTGAATTGCTTCAAGACGCTCTTCAAGTGTTAATCCCCAGATAATATCTTTTGGTGCATTTGAGGACATCTGTGGCAACTAGTGACATGTAATGTGTCTTCATAAAACATGACCTATAATTTCATTTGAAACACTGTGGGGGGTAGAAAGCTATTTTGCATAATTAGGCTGAATCGACTTCATTAAAGGAGGAAGCTTGTGGTATTTGATCTTATTCTTGCTTTTTATGATCAGGGAACCATTCCCCTGAAGACTCTTCAACCAACAATGCATGTACCCCTCTAACAAGTCTGGTGTATCACTCACCTCTGTTGTCCAAGAACCACTGAATATACCTACAATAGCTATGGTGATTCACTGCATACTATATTATTTCACTACCATGCACATGGCGAGCCATCCCTCCTTGTATGAGCAAAAACATGCCAATCTGTCAAGACACCAAACTATTTGGTTAAAACTTTTACAAAAATACAAGTTGTAAAGAAAGTGCAAGACTTGGCCTGCACTTTGTTTTCATAACGCATTCAGTTTGACATCATGGCCTCATTCCAAATCAGAATAATTTTTTGTCCCTTGAACTTTGACCCTCTAGCTCATGTATTTGACATGTGATATCAGTCAATGAGCTGTCATCAGACTGTCATCTGTCAGTGCTCTCTCTGTGGCTCAGTCCACATATCTGCCCAGCGCTGAGGGTTTTGGGTCAGAATGGCCAGATAGACATGCTGGCTTGCATACTGCACAATGTGACCGCTTGCAGTAGGACATCCTGGCATTTTTGGCATATTAAATCTTTTTTCTGGCATACTAAATATTATGGTAGTACTGTGCTTGTTGCAACACATTTCACTTTGTGAAGAACGCCATTTTTGTTTGATTTTCCTCTAACCAATCAGTGGTGAGCATCAATGCCACTGACATCAATTTCAGTTGACACAGATGTGACTGTGGTTGCAAGAAGCAGGTACAAGGGAAAAAAGAACTGCTGTTATCTGTTTTGTGTGTAACTGAATTGTTTATCATGGTATCACATGGATCATTAAAAGTGTTGACATCATGAAAAAAGTGTTGACATCATGAAGCTTCTGGCCTCCTAAGTTTCTCCGTTTTTTTGTTGTTTTTTTTAACTTTTAAAGGCCAGCTCGTCATTTTATTCTCATTTTCTTTTGCTTCACAATAACAGTGACAGAAGTAAGCCGAGCAGGTCAGTGAGATGAGACCAGATCTAAAATGCTTTTGTTTCAGTGCGCTGACACAGAGAGAGAGGAACTTTCAGAAGAGGTAGAGTCATGCTGTTAAAGCCTTCTAGCAGGCCTGTTTATCAGACACAACATTGTGAGGCGAGAATCATAGACTGTGCAGAAGAAATGGATGAACTCACCGCAACATCACCCATTGTTTGTGGACTACCATTTTAAAGCCTCGAGTTCGCTTGTGGCCTTCGCCTTCTTGGTTTTATACAACCAGAAATGACACAAGCTAAGAACAACCAAACGCTGAATAAGACATTTTTAGGCGACCAATACGTTACCAAATGTTGCAATTGACCTTCATGAAGTGAAAACACACTATGAAAGGGTTAAAGTTAAGTAAAGTAAAGTAAAACACAGACAACTCCCAGACCGGACAACACCATGGTAGAGACCTTTCAATCACTGTGTAGCCACGCCCCTAAAGCATCCCCTGCTTTATAGTCTGTTTGACTCTAAATGGACCATAAGTTACTAAATGAACATCATGCTGTATTGAAGAAGACTTGAAACTATGAGACCATAAACATTGTAAACATGAGACCATAAACTCATGTTTACAATGTTTACTGAGGTAATAAATCAAGAGAGAAGTAGAGTCATTTTCTCATAGACTTCTATACAACCAGAGGAGTCGCCCCCTGGTGGACACTAGAGAGAATGCAGGTTGGCACCTGGCGAGAATACAAAATGTGTAGTTTCCCAAACCAACACTAATACATCAACATGAGAATAACTATATATGCTAAAGTAAACAATAATGCAACATGAACACAAATTATAACACTTAAATAAATAAATAAAACGGGACTAAAATGACAAGAAACAGGAAGGCAGTGGGAATGTGGTACCAAAAAGCTAGATTTAGATGAACATAGACGAAGAGATGAGAGAGACAGAAATAGATGGACACAGAGAGACAGTGACAGTCTCAGACAGTGGGTTTGATCCGATGACAGGCAGAGAGGGAACGATAAAAGCTATTGGCAGCAGCACACACACAACAGGATGTGAGAGCACGCTGTGTCTGTTGACAGCTAATGACTGAAGCTGCACCTCAACCCTGACTGATGAATCTTCTGGAGATGGAATTACAGTCCTGAACATTGAATTTCAATTTTGGCAGAGGAGGTGCAATATTATTGCGGTGCCAGTACTTTTAACAAATGGTTAACAAAGTTTCTTTTTGTTGACATTGTCAGACATGTGTAAAGTCAGTCATGTTTTTATTTTTTTGGACATAATTAATTGTATTGTATTGAGAGGGGTCACCCCCATGTCCTCAATGCTAAATATATATGAAATAAACATTTAAAAGAACATTTATGTTTACTCAAGAAATGTTCTGAAGTACAAATGTGAGGTACTTTACTCGAATATGTTCATTTTCTGCTACTTTATACTTGTACTCTATTACATCTCAGAGGTTAATATTGAACGTTTTACTCCACTCCATTTGTGTGACAGCTGAAGTCACCAGTTACTTAAACGATTACAGCTTTAGTCATCCCCTTCCTGTCCACTGAAAACTATGGACCTCCATACTCGGTGATGTTGGATGCTTGTGATAAACTGAGGTGAAGTGTTCCTTTATGTGTTGAGATACGTCTCCTACTTCTTAAGCTTAATACACTTTTTAAAAAGCCTCTTGGATCAGCTTGAAAATGCATCGTCACAAATCTGAAAACAGGCGTTTTTTTTTGGGAGAGATACGAGGTTCTCACAGGACAGTGTTCAACACAGCTGTCCCATCACCATGTGGCATCACCATGTGGTCCTAAACCACCCGGTCTTGTTGTCGGGGGCGGGTGTACCGGCATGGATCTGAATGTGTTGAATGGACCGTGTTAAATGCTTGTGACCTGGAGATTGTGCCTCGATATTCTGACAGCCCAGCCATGGAAGGGAGGGCCCTCTGGGATGCGCCGTTAATTTGGCAGCGTCCGCCTCGGTCTGATGTTGACTGGGATGTCCATCAACCCCTCTTTGTAACCATTGGCCCCCAGCAATAAATACTCTACAATGCAAAGCAGTTTTAAACAGCGCTTCATAAGGTGATTGACTTGGTTAACTTGTAGGGTATGGCCTGTCTAACTCCATCTCCTTCTTCTCTGTAAAGGAAAACTATCCAGACAGTTCTTCTGCATGGTGCCATCGGCTTTTATGTTTTTTCCATATGCTCACATATAGTCATCAATAAGAATAAACTGTTAAAGAAAACTTGTTTGGCCAACGACTTCAGTGATCTGATTATGTCACCTCATCCCTGATCCATAAAAAACAGACAATCCCCCCCCGTGAGTAAATGGGTACTGACTACGATGTGCAGAAAGGCTTTAGACAGAGCTTTGTTCCTACAGCCATACACACACTTTCAATAAGTAACCTCTAAGTAAGCAATACAATCTGTGCAGAGTTAATCCTGGTCTCTGTCTTTTTGTCTGTATTTCTTTTTTTCTTACTTGTTTGTGCTTCATATGGGAAGAGATTTCCTACTTGAGGACAAATAATAAACTATCCAGTGTTCCCCTAGGTTTACTGCTTTGGCCTGTCTTTAAACTTTCTTCATCAGTCACTTTTCAAAATCCACATGAACAACTCTTCACAGTGACATGAATTAGATCCACTGCACAGCACCTGTTACCTGTTGTTAAAAGACTTCACTTTTAAAGCTGCTCCACCTGTTACTCCTGCTGTTTCTTCTTTAAAAACAGTGGTAAACGACACCAGGAGCCAATTTCAGGAGTTGACTTCTTATTAAAACGAAATTCTGACAATAATCAGAGTATGTTACTATATAAGCAAACCGTCTGGTGCAGTGCTCACTCTACATAGAACAGACCGGGTTAACATTGCATCGCTTCCAGCAAACTTCACAGAGAACAGTGAGGATCTGTTTGAACTGAAGATTCTCAACGAAAAACAACAAAACACAGAATCTGTCAGCACGTTAACGTGTTGTTTACTATGGAGTATGTTTTTTAACCGGTTTACTTCACTTGTTTAGTTAAGAGCAGTGTAGACAACCAGCACTCCGCTATCCTCCTGTTATTACAGACGTGAACTAAGCGCAGACACTTGCCTCCTTCATGGACTCAGCGGTGCTCTGCAGCACTTCGTGACTGTGCGCTGCAGCAGAATGAATATATTTAGCTATCGCTTTAAAACAGGTTTATACACAAACTTGAATTTATCAGTCACACAGGATTCAATTAAAGCAAATAGGAACATTTAGCAGGACCGATGTGAACAGTGAGAAGCACCTTTCCTCCATGTTTTGTCGAATCTATTCAGTGGTTTTCTGCCCATGCGGCTGTCTTCGTTCCACATGCAGGATGTCAAAGACAGTACATGCAGTGCCATCATGGGGCTGCATTGGGCAAATCATGCAAATCAGATTTGAAGCAACCTGGTTGACCAGACGTGTAACAATGACAGAAGGGTTGAATCGGGGTGTTACCTGTTGGTGTAGACCAGAGGTAGCCAACACGGTGCCCGCGGGCACCCTGTCGCCCGCAGGGACCACCACGTGAGTCGCCCGCAAGACATGTTCTAAAAATAGCACTAGTCATTATGGAGCTCCGTCTAAAATTGTAGTTGCTGTTCTTTTTTAATCAAAAACGCTTGCAGAGAGTTGGGTACCCGGAGGCGCACGGCGGACAGCCAGGACGAGGCCGCCGCACCGCACTAGGTTTTCAGGTTCTGAATGGCGGGCGCATCCCGTTGGAGCCAGACGCGAGCCGCGAGCACACCCCGTCGTCAGGTCCGTAAATCCTCGGAACAGGCCGCGGGGCAACAACTCAGGGGTGGCGGGGGTAGAGGCAAGGCAACGTAATCCGACCGAAAATGCCCAGACTAGAGGTTTGAACGCGGGCGCCCGAAGACGCTCGCGCGCCTTGGAGGGTTGGATCCCCGCTCCGCTATAGACGAGATTTTTTACTGGTTTCTTCGTTGAGAAAAAGGTACCGTTGGAAAAGCTGGTGTCGGTGACAACAGACCGCGATGACGCAATTGCGCAATGCAAAGGTGACCCAGACTTTGCAAAATGTCTACATTACCACTGGATCATTCACCAGCAGGCGCTATGTGCAAAAGTAACCGGCTTTGATCATGTGATGATACAAAAATATCAGAGATGTGATACCTCTGACTTTCAAATGTTGAAACAGATTAACAGAAATAAAAGTTGCATGTTTAAATATGTATGTGTAGCTATACCATCATAGTTGTGGAAATCATTATTAATAATTATTGTGAGGAATAATTAACTGACATGTGATCAAACGGTCTCTTCACATATATTATTATTATTAAGGTGATCTGTGCAACTTTGTTATTCAGGAAGTTTGTATCAAATAAGTAGGCCTTCGTACTACTCGGTACCCTTGAAGTAGCTCTCAGTTTAAAAAGGTTGGTGACCCCTGGTGTAGACTGTGAAGAGCTTTCAGGCGTCTAAATGACCAGCCTTCGATTTGTTGATGTGTTTATGTCCCTCTCAGCAGCTCATGTGTCCCTGATGACAAAGAGCAGCATGTCATTTCTTTCTCCTGAGCCTCGCTGTAAAAACACTCGCAGACACTTTTATGGACTCATTAACAAAACCGCCGAACAATCAATGAGAACAGCTTCCTGTTCAGCCCCCTCACTGCCTCTCTCTCTTGTTTGTTGTATCTCTGCTATTATTCTGCGAGCACTGGCTCCCTGTTCTGCATTTGTTTGTGTACATATCATTTTTTGTGCGCCGTGGTCGACCAGCAGCGGTTTGTTTAGCAATACGATTTCTGGGAGGAGCGGGTGGGAGGGCACTCAGTGCCAGTGTGGCTGCCTGGGCTGGGAGGACTGTCAGCTTCATCAACACGTGTGCTTTGAGTTCACACCTGTTGCTCCTCTGTATGGTTCGATTGGAGAGAGGCACAGCGTCTAGCATTACTTAGTCCGACTCAACAGATGCTTTACGTGGAGAAAAATAGGGATTTATGTCCCTGTTTCTGAGCTGATGGATGGAAAACTTAAATTGTTTGTTCCCTTAATGCTTCACCCTCTCCCCCACGCTGTTGCCACTTGACTGACTGCTGCCTGCATCCCAAGAGGCCTCCGGGAAAAGATAACATCAGCAGATACAAACTGTCACATCCCCAGGCTTAAACTGAAAAAATTGCCCACCTGAGAAAGACATTTACTCTCATATTCTGTGTCACATTAATTTTTTATTTATTAACCCTAATCCTATCTGACATGACAAAAAAGGGCTACCTATGTAAATATTATATCTTCCCCGGTTTCTAATGTAGTTTCACACATTTTAGGGTTACACATTTTTATTGCAAGCCACTTGGTCAACAATGTCTAGTGTCTTGTGGGTGTAAATTAGCATATCAGGGAAGATATTTACTTCTTGATATGCTAATTTATCAGTTTTACGTGTTTATAGCTCTATAACTTTACATCAAAGTCTGTTTTCAGGTGTAAAGTAATACTGCATATGTGTTAAAAAAAACGTTTTTATGACTTCAGGGGAAAATGTGTGAAGTGTGATAACTGTCCTCAAATGATGTCACTGTGGCTAAGGACTACAAGTCTGATAAAAACCCGCTGCCCATCTCTGCTGCAGGCTAGAGGCCCACGGCTGCTCAGCTGCTGCTGGCAGAACTCCCCCAAATCGCTGAAGCAACTGTTGGCAGTCGAGTTGGATTGTGGGTAAAGTGGGTGCTATGTTTTGATAAGGAAGAAGAATGCAGGTAATATAAAAGATGATATCTCTGGTTCTGCTGCATACATGTTTCTCTTTTTTAAGACTGTCCATCGTGAGTCCGACAATGTTGTGGAAATGCAACGCTGAATCACTGAAGTACAATTAAAACAAAAAGTATTTCAACCCTCTGTTTAATGCCTGGGAAAACATGCTTTCAAAGATTGAGTAATTCTCTACAACATTACATTTGCATGACTAAATAAGCAGCAATCAAAATCTCCAAATATTGCTAAACATGATTGTTGCTCAGAAGAATGCCACATATCCATCTACAACTGAGTCTTGTCCACAGCAAAAACACAAATCAATAAATCTCTGTAAAATAACTAAAAACAAAACTCTGAGTTGCTGCATTTGAATCTGTTGTAATTTTCCATCATATGCAGAGAATGTGGGTATTTTCCATGGTTTCCTCATTTGACATGAGGGACCATTTAGCATACTTCAGTTTGCTAAAAGTAAAATAGGTTTCGTAGGCAATTCTTCTGTGTCCCTGAACAAATAAGAATAACTGCCGACCAAGCAGTTTATCCTCTGGCATCAACATGGCAGCTGACATGATTTCACACGATGAATATGGATTGTAATGCTTTCAAATACACAATTAAAGTGCTTTTGAATGTTGCTTTAAGCTCTTCTTTTTGGATATATATTTAATCATTTTTACATGTGATCAATGTTCATGATATTAAAAGTCAAACTATATATTAAATGTATTCATTTTTTGTAAAATGATTCCTTTTACCCAAGAGCACAGATGTACAGATTCACTTCAGCAAGATATTTGTGTGTCTGTTCATGTGTCAGCAGGTATGAAACCTTGTACACACATTTCTTTTTTTTTTTAAACATCTTGGACGTTTGAGGATTTAAAAAAAAAGTATTTATAAGAGTGTGTTGGAGGAAGAACTTGTCCTGTCATTATTGGGAATTTGACTAAACAAAGTCTGTGGAGCCGACTTATCAACCATACTGTGCTATTTTTGAACCAATTCTTTATCACTCCCAACTCCCAACATGACAGCTTTGGCCCAGTAGGTAGAGCGGGTCGTTTTTAAACACAAGGTTGGTTGTTCAGTCCCGATCCCTATCGATGTCAAAGTGTCCTTGAGATACCGAAACACTGAAGACCAAGTAGTTCACTGGCACTTTACAGCAGTCCACTCCACTGCTCCTACAATGCAGAGGTCATATTTCATGGATGTACCTGTTTGTATATGATGATTGAAAGTCAAATTTAAAAAACACAGAAGGAAACCAGACACAGCCCTGCCACAACTCAGCTGGCACCATGCCAGAAGCAAACAGTGAATGTGTGTGTTGCACACACACTCACTGCACCTGGACGACCCAGCAAGCTGGTGACAATCCAGCCAGGCTCTCAGCTGAGACCATCACAGTCAGAAACGGTTTAAAGATGTTTGCACACACAAGGATTTGACTTGGTGAGAGGGGCGTGGCAATACACACAGTGCAATAGTACAAAGACATCATTTCAAAATAAAGATGTAAGTATGATAAATATATGATAAACAAGGAAGTTTAGAGCATCACTTGATTTCTAGTTTATGGTGTTTATGGTGTCTTTAAAAGGAAAACACAAGAGTCGGGTGCAATTCAAGGTGACACTTCAAAATATCTAAATATAGTGGAGTAAAATGCAGTCATTTATTAAATTAAATAATTTTTTATAACTTGAGTTTTATAGCTCGTAAGTGTTTCAGCATGATTTTAGATATTAGAATGAGAACAACGTTTAGTGAAGCAGCTGTGCACTGCTCTGTGTTAGAGATGGAAAACCGCAACTAACCAGCAGCACTTGTGATCAGGCAAACATCTCACCACCGTGTAGTTTACTGTCCACAACTTCACCACCACCGATAAAGTTTGCTGAGCATCGAGGAAAGACCAGCGAAATGCACTGCAGACTTTTACAAGTCAAAACAACTGGAGGCTACAATAGCTTATAGACTATGCTATAACATATATGACTCCAAGCAACCTATTCTATTCAGACCTAATTCTCTAAATCCACATATCTTTTATTGTGTTTTTCTAACAGTGGTCCTAATTCCCCATGGTAGTTGACAGACTTTGGTTTCATTTATTTTCTCTCTACTTTGCGGCTGCATTAGAGTAGCTTTCGCCGTGTTTACTCAGTCCTCCTCCAGCTCTCTGCACTGCCGCTATCTGTTTCTTCTTCTTTAACGGAGGCGCTGTTGCTTTTATGAGGTCACGTTCTAGCTGTTCTTCAAAATAAAAGTCCTCTGCCACTTTCATGTTTGGCTGTTACATCAGTGTTCACCCGCTGAGTAGAGCTGCTGGGTCTGGTTTTGGAGTGAATTGTTTTCTTTAAATTTCTATCTGTTCAAATTTCTTCTAAAATATTCGATTTTACTGTGCAGTCTGATGGTGCAGCCATGTTCCTCATTAAAACCTCCACTCCCCTGACTTCAAACAGGAATAGAGCACATGAGCGTCACTAGTGAATTTAGGTCCATGCTGGCAGAATTGGACACACACATAGAGCAGCCAAACAGGGCCAGGCAGGGGAGGAGTCAGAACACACCGATACATACAGTGGAGAGCAAGGATGTGGGTTTAGTTCCAGAAGTGAGACAGGGGAGGGGTGGGGGGTTGGGGGGGATTACAATGCAGCACAAAAATATAAATGTTCATTCAGACATAAAAATGTTCTGTTAATAATCTTTGTAATATATCTATAAGACCAGATTGCTGTGAATCACTCACAGTGGTCTTCGACTCTGTGTACACCTGGCATCAACATGTGGACAGATCGAATCACTTCCCTTCACATCTGGCATTAGAATGTGTCAACACATGCGTCTACAGGGACTACTTGTGATTGGATCTCACTTTTCCACTCTATATTCATATAAACACAAACATCACATCCGTTTGAGACCAAATGCCTTGTTGTTTTAACCCGCAGACAATCTCCCTTGTCTGATCTGCCGGGAATGAAAAGAAAAAGATAAAAGCACTCGTAATTATTTCTATGGGCTTTTCAAAATGTCCAGGCATGGTGGACGAAGCCAGCTTGCTGTACACAATTTCTGAACCAACTGGAGACGAGAAAAAGGAGGAACAAACGGAGAGCTACAGCTTTGACGTATTTTACAGCTACGTCCTTGTTCGGGTTGATGCATTAGGATGCATAAGCACTCCAAAATATTCGCGGTCAAATGTTTTCCAGAACACCTCGGCCAGTGATTTCGGGTGATCAAATTCCTAAACGCCTCACTGGTTGTTCACCCTTCGAATCGCCTAAGATGCATGTTCCTACCAGGTGTACATAATTGATAAAGTTTGGAAAGATTTGAAGTGAATCCAACTATAGAAGACTTTGAAATACTCTCAGAAAACCGAGCTTTTGTTACATGCAAATAAGCTTTCAGTTACAGAAAATATACTGCAAACAGTAGAACTCTGCAATAAGACCCACCAGTTAGTCCTTTTGTATTTCTTGAAATGTGTGTGTGTGTGAGATAGATTAACACATACTTAGTTTCATGTTCTACCATTCTCCTGTTCCTGTCATGGTTCTCTAATTACCTCGTTATATGCATATCATATGCTTTGGTATATCTAAATGATCCACGATCAAACACTGTCATGCACTCAGTGTTAGGTTCTTGTCTGTATATCACACACACACACAAACATGATCTATATCTCCTGTCTATTTCCTCCTTTTCTGCCCATTATGGTTTTCCTGCTGCTGATGTTGTAAACATCTGTACTCCCACCTCTCTGTCTGGGATGTGTGTGTGTGTGTGTGTGTGTGTGTGTGTGTGTGTGTGTTCACTACTGTGAGGACAATAGGGCGTGTGCTCTCACATATAAATGTGAGCATCATATCGCCCTTGTCTCTTGGTGTGTGTGTGTAAATAGTGTGTTTTTTTATCAACAAAAACTTGTCATGTCAGCGTGTGTGTGTGTGCGTTTAAATGTGTGTGTCTGTAGCTGAATGGGATTTCCTCAGAGTATGAAATCTGAAGCTCATCCAGGTGGAACATTGACTCTTAAGCAGTAGAAAAGTGTAAAAAAGACACATCCTGCAGATGAAAAAACTATAACTGTTCTACATCACACACACACACACACACACACATACAGCCACACACAAATGCATGCACAAGCATATAGATGTCCTACTAAAATTCCTCTTGTCTGGTTCTTTAAGGCGAGATATCATTTGTATTTATTTCAGTTCATTTGCTTCCTTGTCTTAGCGGACCTTTTTTTACTAACCTCACTTTTTATAGATATGTTCACTACTTTTGTGCATATTGTTAACTGTACAGGCTTTTCAGATTAAAAAAAGATGTTACTGATTGAAATTAAATTTACTGGTGAACAGCTGACATTTCCTGCTCAAGTGATGACGAGCTCCCTGCGTTGGCCTGGACGATATGAGGATACAAAGACTGAACAGTGCAGGTCTTTTAGACTTTCCAAATGTTATGACACCAAATTGATCAAATGCTGATAGTGATTTGGGTTTTCTCTTACAAAACACATGCATTGTATAAAGAAGATATGTTTTTCTTGTCTACCGGCGGTAGCAACATTAATTAAATGTAACAGGTGCAGTGTGTTGCATCATATGATAGCCATGTCTCTCACGAGATACATGTCAACACTGGGAAATTGGACAAAGGAAAAGGCTGACATGTGTGGGTTCACATTGAAACCAATAGGTGTGGCTGATTTCAGGTGCAGCATATACCACAGGAGTGAGTTTCCCTTAAGACCTCTGGCCCAACTCTCTTAGAAGCAAGAAAAACTGTTGACAAGCAGCTAACCAGAAAACTTTGCCATAAAAGATGAGATTGAAGTGTCAACCATATTCAACTTTGATTTTGAATACAGAAATCATTGTATAATTTCATCAAAGTACCACATCCTCATACTGTCTTGTATTTAAGCCTCACTGTAAAACATCAACACCGATATTTTTTTATAAATTCTTACTCAAACCACAATATTTGCACGTAGAAACGATTGTATGTTTATGATAGGATTTAGTATTTGATAAATTCTCCACGCCTGTAGTTTATACCATCGTGTTGCTGCTGGGAGTATGCATCCAAGTCTATGGCTCTCTCCCAAAACTATCCCCACCCACTAGCACCGGGTGTCTCCACCATAACCTGCAAACATCTGTCGCCAAGCATACTGACAATCACCTTGCTTGTTACACTTACTGTCATGTGCTATAAATAGATGTTATGTTCCTCTTAAACTGATTGATGCTTGTGCATCGGGGTGTAACACAAATCAAATGGCCCTCCTACTAATTGCTGATATTTTACTGTCTAGCAGCAGGCAAGAAAATGAAGGGGATTGAATTGAGAATATCATTCGCTGTCTTTGTGGGAATGCTGATTGTAATTTTGTTTCTGTGTTGTAGGGGACGGACTACAAGTTTACCCACTGCACGACTACTCCTGCTCCTGTACACGGCAGTCACCTCTAAATGATGGAAACCCTCATCCCTGATTGGCTTGTGTACCTTCTGACAAGCGGAGCTTAAAGACGACATCCTTGCTGTTCTCTTCTTCATCGCAGTGCTCATTGGCCGGACCTTTTTGAGGAATATTGTCCGTATCGTGAGGAATAGTTCTCAGATTTCCCTTCAACTGAACTGTAGGTAACTGATGGCTGTTACATTTCCACCGGGTGGTTTGCACTGCCTGGATTTTAAAAAGGATCATTAGCAACCACGACCTCTTCTGCTCCGGAGTTTTCCCCTACTTATGCTTGTGTGCGAATGTGGTTTTAGTGTGATTGTCTGTTTGTGTTTGCATCTGCATGGCGTAAGTGAGGGATAGAAAATAAGGATTCTTTTTCACTCAAAGAGGACAAAAGAAGACACAGCAAACAAGTTGAAAACAAGGAGTCGCAACTATGTCCCAGTGGAGGCACCATTCAAGGACTGGTTGTCAGCTACTCCAGACTGCCAAGAGTAAGAGCAGGCTGATGGGATACGTAAGGCTTGAAGGTTCCTTAAGCAGTGGTCGGTGGGTGTCCTCTCTAATAGGGCTGGGACTGATGCTGCTGCTGCAGGCATCTCCTACTGCTGTGTCGGCTCAGAAACTCGACGAGAACGACCCGGTGGTCACCACCACGTATGGCAAGCTGCGTGGCGTTAAGAAGGAGCTCAACAACGAGATCCTGGGTCCCGTCGTGCAGTTCCTGGGCGTTCCGTACGCTGCCCCGCCCACCGGCGAGCGCCGCTTTCAGCCACCAGAGCCACCGGTGTCATGGCCGGAGATCCGCAACGCCACGCACTTTGCCCCGGTGTGCCCTCAGAGCATCGTGGAGGGCCGCCTGCCGGACGTGATGCTGCCGGTGTGGTTCACCAACAGCATCGACGTTGTGTCCACATACGTCCAGGACCAGAGCGAGGACTGCCTCTATATCAACATCTACGTCCCCACTGAGGATGGTGAGTTAGCCTGCGGGCCCGGGGCAGGATGATTGTGGGGCTGGTGGGCGGAGGGTTTTGAACCCTGTCTGTCTGTCTGTCCGTCAGTAGAGGGAAAGCATGACATTGTGCACGTTTAATGTGCATGACACTGCTTATAGAACATGAGTGTGTGAAAGAGTGGTTGTGTGTGTGACATCCATGAAGACCAGTTAATCCTTTCATTCCACTGCCTCCATCTTCTTCCTTCCGTTTTCCATCTTTCCCTCCTCCTCTACCCTACTGTTTCTTCTCCTCATTGCCTTGTTTGCTCTCCTCTGCAGACTCCCTCCTCTCCTCTCCTCATTACTGTAGCTCATCATAGCATATTGTGCCAAGCCACAATGGCTGCAGTTCATTAAACAAGACAGTCGTTGTCATGACCATCACCGATTGATTTGGCTGACTGGCTGAATGACTGGCTGAATGACTGGCTGGCCAACTGGTCTATTTCATTCTTTCCCTCCATCTTTATTTCTCCCTTTCCTTCCTCTCAGCTATGTGTGTGTGTGTGTGTGTATGTGTGTGCGTGTGCGTGTGTGTGTGCATGCCAGCTCCTGTGTGCGTTGCGCGTCCAGGGGCTCCATGTTATTCTTTAGTCTTTTATTCATTTTACAGTCAAAAGAATATCCAAGGATTGTGCCAGGAAACCGGGCAAGAAAATATGTAGACAAGGAGGTATGTATGATCTGAACGCAACCTATACCATGCCACAGAAAGAAGAAACTAGGAGGGAAAAAAAGAAGAACCTTCTGGTGCAGCTGAGAGCAATCATGATATCAAGGTCTACAAATTATTCAGGTTTCGACTCGAGGCATCTGCAGGTTTTCAGAATGCTACATTTAAGAGACAGGGCCGTTTTTCAACGATACCTGGAGGTAAATTTAAGGGCAATTTTAAAAACCATAAGTGGAAGTCTTCCTCTGACTGAACATTTGCAGGTATTAGCAAAAACATATGTGCTACTACAACGCTGAATGAGCCATGTGATTTGTAGACCTTGTGATGTCGATACCGAGGTAGTGTTGCTCCACACTCCATGGTCCATCCATGTGTGCTCTCATTGGTCAGCAAGATTTGGTGATGTGATCGGCTGCCAGATCTGGGGTCAGAAGCTGTGCGGTAACGAGGCTTGATGTGTAAGGAGATAGGAGCATATTAGATCAGACATGCTGTCACAAACACACACACACACACACACACACACACACGTACAGTGATGTAGTTGCATGCAGTGTTAAACAAGATGAGCTCAAGCTAGACCATGACTGTGTAATCTCCATTAAAAGAAGGCAGAGCTGTGTTCAGGTTGGCCCGGGCTGCTGTATCAAGCACTGTTTCATCAAGATAATGCCCTCCTCCTCCCTCTGTCTCTCTCCCTGTCTCCCAGCCTCTCCCTCCCTGGATGTGTGCACGCTTTTTAGTGTCTATACATGTTTGTATGAGAGTGTGTAAGATTGTGTGAGTGTGTGTGTGTGTGTGTGAGAGAGAGAGAGACAGTTGCTGACAGTGTCCTTGATAAGGTCTGGGTGTTAATGTCATTTTCTTGGCAGCAGGCTGCATTATCACTTAGTGTACATTCCTCCTCTACTTACTACACGGATACATGTGCACTCTAACCTCTCCTTTCCTCAGACGTGTAGCACGCACAGAGACACAATGGGGGAGTGCTTTTAAATTGGGAGATTACAGAAGCTTACATGTTAGTCATACAGCATGGAGAATCACCATTATATACAGCATGGAGAATCACCATTATAAAACCAAGACCCAGACAATCTGGAGCTTTGCTTAAGAAAACAATGAAAAGCAAAGAAAAACAAGATGGTGGATCTGTGGCCTTCTTAAGGTAGAAAGTGTTACCCACTTACCCACTTACAATTATCCACCGTCTGTGCCTCACTTTATTAACGTGTACATACATGAATGCATGTAGGCCACATGTTGTTAACAGGCTTACTCAGCCTTACTCTGTCAAAAAACAAAGTTTAACAACACAGTATTTATTAACACTGCATTATAACTAGACAGAAGGTAATACATTTGAACTTCCTTATGTAACTGCCACATTTTGCAGAGATCTCCTGCAATATGTTATACATTTCCCTACATTTTGTTATCAATCATTACTTATTGCAGAGGATGTTTCAAGATGTGTTCAAGAGAGCTAAGGGATACAGTGACACTTGTGGTGTTGGTCAATAATAATAATGATAATAATAATAATGATAATAATGTAGATAATTAATTGTATCTTTTTAAATTATTTTTTTATTGAAGACATCCATGTTGGTTGGTTAATACATAATGCACTATTCAATTTTCATAAAAAAATGCAACACCCAACTTTTTAATAATCACTGCAATATCTAATAAGGTATTAACAAATGCAGCAGATCATTACAACATGTTGGTTCATTCCGTCCAGGTATTATTATATATTTACAGTGTTCATTCTACCTCATTTGTGAACAATTAAGAAGCTTATTACAATTATTACAGACAGTAGGGCTGCATAATAAATATAAATATGGCCAACTGCAAATTTCAAATCATAATCAATTGCAATATCAGTCGAAAACATTTTTTCAAAATGTGTTTAGCCAGAACAGACAGATGACACATGAAAGGACCTGAGGCAGATTTAAATCTGGGAGATATTCCTCACAATATGGAAAATATTGGACTTTTTAAATCAATAAAAATCAAGAAAAATAACAAATTTGGCTTCTATTCTTAAAAGTAAAATACTATACCCTCGCATGTATGTTAGGCTGGTTGAGTGTACAGTAGGGGTGGGGGAAAAATCGATACAGCATAGTATCGCGATATTTTGCGTGGCGATATTGTATCGTGATAATATCGCAGTATCGTGATAATATCGTATCGTGACCTAAGTATCGTGATAATATCGTATCGCGGGACCGCTGGTGATTCCCACCCCTATTGTACAGCAGCTTAGATGGCTGACATGTTTCTGAATGACTGTACAATATAGCACTGGTCATTATAAACAAACATTATCTGAAGCCGTAATCTCAGAACACAAGCTGTTTGCTTGTAAGCTGTTAAATAATGGAGCTGTTTTGATTGGAGCTATGTTCCACCAGGAACATGGGAGCTTCCACACCTGTCTGCTCAGAACAAGCTGATGAAGCTGTGCATGATCACTGAGGAGCCGGCCAGATGAATACTTCCAAGCAGATGGTCAAATTTTATGACATCTAGTCAAAAAAAATAAGGTGGTATAAAAAAATGAAGTAAATTTTCATACTTTCAGTATGTCCTGATCTGTGCCAGCCTGTGATAACATCGCTCTGAGTGTTATCATTTGTTATCACTTCCATTATAATGCTTTAGATAGAGCAAAATAAGAAAGCTGCACTTTCAAAAGAAAAGGTTGCAGCTTTAGACATGATTCATATTTTGATCTGAAACAAAACTACATGGTTAGGTTTACATCGCTTGAGCGACCTTACGCACACAACTTAAATACTGAGGCCGGCAACAGATACATATTTCCATGATGTGTCATTTTACTAGGATTCTTAGGGAGACAAAATCAGTTAATTAGTTAGCTCTTATTGACGGGAGTCATGTCTGTCTAGTAGCAGTCGTACAGCGTCACACAGAGGCCCTACTGGTAATCATACAGTCTTTGGGGAATCTACAGTCAGTTCTGCAGCATTCTGGAGGTTTCCTTTACAATGGCAAAGCCTATTTCTGTGGATTCGTTCAGTTCGGTCATTATCAGTAACACAGTAGCACAAAGTGTGGTCAGTGGTGCATGGTGTAAGTGGACAGATCATGGTGAGTGACAGGGTAATTTCACCGGGTTGGATTGGAAGAGTTAAAGTGTGGGAGGGACTCAAATCAGTCACGATCAATCAAATCAACTGTGTTCTGTTTTGTTTTTTCTTCTTTTTTTAAGTAACACACTCTACAATTACTACTGTTTTGTTGTCTAACAGTTTCAAACTGATGTGAAATGGCAGGGAAGGGAAGCAGACATCCTTGAGCTGCAGGTGCAAAATCACCATGAGTGAATATTTGGAACCTTAGATTTCATTTCTGGAGAGATATTCACAACTTATGCTTACGACGCTCCCAAAGATCTTGAATTGATTGATTCTCGTAAAGGTTGAGCAGTTATTTAGACAGAGAACAGAGAACTGGAAGAGGACAACTTTCATCAGGCTGTTCTCACACACTGCTCTTAGCGATACCTACACAAATTATGAGCTTTTGTATATCAATTTGCATGTAATTGTGAGCCCCTACAGGTGACAAAGGATAAAGAGTGGTAAGGTCCATGTAGGGAGGGTTGCTGGCTCTTAAAATACCAGACTGTCACCCACAGGACACCGCTCTCCATGTCCTGTGGGAAAACAAAAGTCAACATTGACTAATGCTACGTTGCCTTTTCCTAAACCTAACCAAGTGGTTTTGTTGCCAGACATTCATTGAAAATTTGAAAATAAATAAAGAGTAACTTTAAGATATCTGACTAACCGTTGTGTAAGGAGACATTGCTTACAATATATACATTTGTATTCAGGAATCTTAATTTTGCTAGTCCCACTGCATACTAACGATAGCAACGTTCACATGAACAAAGAGAACCAAGGTTAAAAGGGGCAACATGTAAAGAGACAGATAATGGGCAGTGATGAAGAGCAGCATAAAAAGGCAGACATGGAGCAATAATGGAGTCAAGAAGGACAAAAACAAAGTGAGACCAGGACACAGAGAGAGACAGTGAAAGTGAGTGACGCACAGTGTAATTGCTGTGGGACTCATCTCCGTGTCCTCATGAGGACTATTGTACCGTCCGGTGCCATGCTGGTTCAAAGAAGCCTTCTGTGGTTAAAGTAGTGTTTTTGATGTGTCCGGATGGAGTACGGTCATTAAGTTATCACATGCTGAGAGAGCGGTCTCTGTAATGAGATCAGTGGTAGCAGCACTACGGTTGGTCTTCTTTCTCCCTGCAGCATGCATTCATGTTTTAGGATTGAAGTAAATGCAATAGAAGCTCACGTTGATGACAGCTAACTGAACAAAAAGTTTAAAAAAAAAAAAGAAAAAAGAAAAGTGACACAGAAACTTGCTTGAAAGGAGAACAAGGACGTTTCTGTTTTGAGATCAGACATAATTGCACATGACATGCATATTAGTACAAATCATTGCTACACATCTGTGATGACTTTCAATGGATTTCAATGTTTTATGTAAGGTCGATATTGGAACTACAAAATGATGTTGTTTGGTAGAGAAAAATAACTGAGGAAGCAGCAGCTTGTTAATTTGAACTTTGAATGACATTCTGTAGCTGTTTTGTAGCAATGCAGTGCTGTAATGTAATGCTAATATAATATCATTTATATTTTTAAAAATACATGAAAAACAGGGAGCAAAATAAACAGTGGTTCTAAATAGCTATCTATATCTTTGGACCATTTGTTCTCTCTTGTTGCTGGTTCTGTACTTTTACTACTACTGTCTTCACTAAACCAACAGCTAAATGCTGGCATGGCATGTTGATGCCTCAACCCTACGGGTTGTCTAAAGGCATTATGGGTAACAGAAAAACACAAGCTGATGCAGAAGTACATGCAAGAGGGCAGTTCATACAGCACAAATCCAAACACTGTCAATAATAATAGCAAATGCATTAAGATTATTGAATATATGAAGACAAATATATTTATCTGAATCTGACATCAGGACAGAACATGGTGAGAATATCAGAGTTGTTTTGTCTTTAACAATTCATCGGTTTGGAGCTGGCATAGCAGCTTGTCATGAGGCTGTTCTATATTTAAGCATGCTATATTTTGTTGTTTCAGTGTCTACGCACTTCTATGATATTTTAGCCAGTGGTGGGCCGTCAGGGCCAGCTAAGCCTTCTCTGCTGGCCTAAACTGAATCACAAAGTTATAGCTATTTTATCATTTTACAGCATGGAACGGTATTTCTGGCTGACAGCGTCAGAGAAGCGTTGCACATTTTATGGCTAAGAATGCGTTTCATTTGCAACTGAGCTCTTGGTGTTTGGAGCTACGCTACGCTAACCAAGGCAGCTACACGACAGGACACGCACAAGCTACGTGCTTTTGAAAACTTTTGGAGAGACCAGAGTGGATCTACAACTCAACGAACACGTTCGCAGGAGGACTCCGGCTGGAACTGAACCGCACCGATGTTCTGAACAACCGCGTCATTAAACTCTTTGTTAACAAAGAAAGAAGGATGGACTTTGTCTTTAAGTGAACAGCAGCTTTGGTAAATGAAGTGCTTTTGCGTTTTTACATCTGCAGTATCGTTACTACTGTGTTCATTTGTCTATCGTGTCGTTTTTATGAATAATATGAATGGCTCGTGCTCTAGCGCTGCAGTGTTGCTGCATTGATTTATTGCTTTGTTGTCATATAAATATATGTGACTGGTTCTTGTGAGTTTGTTCTTGTCATTGTGTTAATTACATTGATTTGGACTATATGCATTGTCCATTAATGACAAAGCATCCCGTCATGCGCGGGGTTATTGTCCGGACAATTGAATCCGTTCGGGCTGTTGTTTCCCCGCTAAGCTAGTTAGCTTAGCCTTCCTGAAGACACGTGCGGGGCCTCAGCTGTTTTTTGTTATTGTTCCGGTTCAGAGGTCACAGCCCGTTGTCTGTTACGTGAGCGCAGTCCACCGAAAACATTATATTTCCCTCAATTTAAGCTTCTGCATTTTCCAAATGCACTAGTATTATTCAAACGTATTGTTCGGTTCGTAAGCCTCCTACTGAACGGTTTAATATGAATACGTGTATTATTACACCCCTAGAAACAAATAACCATAGCTGTGTCGTCATAATGAGCTTATTAGGAGATGGCTCAAGTGTAGTAGGACACCACAGAAGGCCCAGGTACAAAATGCACGGCCCGCCACTGCTTTTAGCAGCTAGCGGCAAAAGTCAGTGCAACGAAAGATGGACTGCTTTCTGGAAACAAGCAATCAGCTGTGTTGATGTCTGAGCAGAGCTGCAGCTCGAAAGGAAACCCATGTAAACATGTAATATACATCAGGACTGGCAGTGCTGGATACGACCTTGGCAAGACTGAAAAATAAAGTATGTTTACTTGGAATCTGTGTGGAGCAGTTGACCAGCATGTAAAAAACTGCAATATCATTAGAATGTGATGACATTTTTTATAATTAATGCAGGCCATGTAAATTACATACAGAGCATTCCTGTTGTTAAATGTAAAATAAATGCCGTTAAAAAATCTTCTGGTATTTAACTGGAACACATTGTAAGATAATCTAACCCTAGTACAGACTCTGTCTTGTCCTCAGCTCACCAGTGTTTATATTACCAATGAACACTTTGACAAAATATCTCTTCAATGTCCTTTTCTTCCACAAATAAGACGAGATGAAGACATCGACGTCATTAAACACTAACTATGACTATTGTTGACAAAAAAAAAGATGTGACTAAAATGCAGTTTTTCAAATAAAACTTTAAGTCTAAAAAAGAAGAGGACACGAAATCTTATACTTTTTTTTGGTTTGGAGTAGATCGACTGACATTTTCAATATAATATGTTGACTAAAACTAGACTGAAAAAGGTCCTGTTTTATTTGACTAAGTTAAGACTAACATGCCTAGATTTTAAAACCACTCACGTCTCATTAAAAGTACAACTGCAGCCAGGATATGTTTATTAAATATAAAATGGGATACGGTTAACTTGGCTAGCTAGTTTGTATTTGTCCAAATTAAACAAATGTATCTTGTGTTTAAAATGTAAAAATGACAAGTTATATGTAAAATAAAGAAAAAGTGCTTTTTGCTGCACACTTACTGACTGAGTACTTAGTCTCATAGCACACTGCTGGTGTGCTTCATGAAATCAACTGCTCACCCTCTACGCTGTCAGACCTTGAAAAACAAAGAATGAAAAAAGACTCTCTTTAAGGTGTCTCTGTGGGGGGTTGGAACTCCCTTTATGTTTACTTCATGTTGAATAAAGCATTTGGCTTTTAAGACCCGATCTAGGACACTTAACTGCAAACTAGGCCATTTCCCAGCGCTTGTACAAGCTGTTTAATATCTCAAATAGTTCCAGAAATATTTCAACATGTTGCATTGCACGTCTCCATTCCGGAGGGGTTTAGAATAGAAGTTCCATTGTTAATGTGAATTTCATCAAGATGGAGGCAACTTCATAGAAGGTGAATTTTTCACTGTTTGCCTTCACGACTCCCTGTCTCCCTCACCTCTGTCTTCTTCCTGTGTCTCTTTCTCTCCATCTGATCTCCCTCTGCACAGGTTGGCCGTTTCCGTCGCGTCTGTCTCCATCTTTCTATCTGTCCTGTCCTTTTCACCCTCCCACATCTCACTTTCCCTCACTGTCCTTCTCTCCTGCTGCTGTCTTTTTCTCTCCTATTCCTCGGGCTTTGACCCAGTTTTGTAGTTGTTGAAGGAGGATCCTGCGGGACAGGCCGCACACACGCACACACAAAGACACACAAACAAAGAGGAGGAAATAGAAGGCAAGAAGAGGCAGGAACCGTCTTGTTTTTGGGTCTCCCTTGAGGGTCTCAGTCACCTCCACTCACAACTTAACTTCTACATGCTGGTGTTTCCTCTCAAGGTATTGTGTTGTGATTGGAGTGTGAATGTCTGTGCAGTAATAATGTTAAGTAAAACGTTGTAGGCAGGTGCTGGACCAGAAGTTAAAGGTATAAATATAAATAAATAAAGGTCTGCACACAGTAGCCCTCAGACAAAACAACGCCTAAAATGGCATACACAAAATGAATCAGGAATAGCTTCTCAACCATAAGGCTTATGCATATTTCTGGTCTACTTTGAAAGGTATGAAGCTAAGGAATATGAATCCATTTTAAGTGAACCAATTTTTATTACAATTTCAGAGTTAAGGGGGATGCAATAAAGGAAAAATTTAGATTTTTAACCTTGCCTAGTATACAATCTAAATGTCAAGGGCAATATCACTATGATAATTAATATCTATAGATAATGATGCAACTCAATGTCTTATACTACTCTTCTACTACAAGTGGGACTGTAAAGTTAATGAAAATACAATAAAATACAACATTTATGATACAATTTATAAAAATATACTCCTACCGTCTCCATGTTTTTGCCATGTTTACTGTTTCCATTTTGGTTGTTTACTGGGAGTTTCACTTCAAAACACTTTCCAAATGGCCATGTAATAACATAGACAAAAACAGTAGTAAACAATAGTAATAAACGCAATATATGACCAAAG
>NW_022280565.1:18188-26397 GCF_004355925.1 Anarrhichthys ocellatus | reverse complement strand
GTGTGTGTGTGTGTGTGTGTGTGTGTGTGTGTGTGTGTGTGTGTGTGAAAGCTTGTCTAGCTTGTCTGTATGTGTTTCTCTGTTCATCTACGCTTGACACCCACATTATCAAAGCAGACACTTGAATTTTTGCCAACCAGATGAGGTCATGGCTCTGCCTTTACCAGGAAGTTAATAGTCATTGCTTTTGGTTATGACTGACTGAAATCTTAGCGTCTTTTACAGGAAACTTTGTTGCTTATGATTTTCTCTCGGGACAGAATTAAGCATTGGACCAGGCGGTAGACATGACATCGCACCCGTGATGGAATGTGGTCGGTTAATTGACTTACGGTTTAGGCGGGCGGTGGTTCTCAGAAGTCAACACCTTTTCTGAATGTGTCAGTCCCCGTGTTTGGGTTCTGCGTTCTGAGTTTCCATGGCAACTGGGAAACGTGCGCGATGGGGTTTCAAAAAGTTCACGTGGTACTGATCTTATGATAAGAGCAGACACGGTCCCAACATGATCTGTGTGTGGATGTTAACATCATCACGCTGACCCCCTGATGCTTGGTTGAGTAGACAGGTGTTACTTGTTACGTTTGGGTTAGTCACTAATTCAGCAGACTGAAAACATACGTCAAAGCCTCATTATGTTCTCTCAATAATACCTGCAGGCTCTAAGTTATTCAAGCAGATTGGATTGTGGCGGCACAGTCCGTAAACCAGTGGTGTTATGGTAATATACAAACCTCAGCTCTCACCAATGTTTGACCACTGCAAGGCAAGTAATCTCCATGACGATGTGGCCCTGAGGGCTGACTGTGGACATTAGATTAAAGAAGAATGGAGTTGATTCAGTTCGAGCAAGAATGGACAATCCCATCTCCAAATCAGTCAGTGGATTCGTCTCCATGGATCTGAGATGAGTCATCTGTAGCTTAGCTATATTAGTGCATTTGGACAAACATGTCACTGTAAACCTTCACGATGATACAAGGCTAGGATGTTCTGTCTAATCAAAAGTCATATCAGTAACGTGTCGTCAGTTCATTTCTCAAGAATTGGGATAAATGATTGTAGGTGGATTATATTACTGAGTGAAAAACATGTTTGGCTAAAGCCTTCTATTGATGCATCAATACCCCTGGTCAAGTAACATCCAAGGAATTTGGACGAATGCTTGTATTTTGTTGGCCAGAGTTGTTATTGGAAAAAGCAACAGAGTGACATGACCCTGGTCAAATCCTGCTCCCTATCAGCGATAACAGACAACATTACAGTACAATGCCGTCACAGAGTGAAAATGCTTTGTGTGGTTCCATCCAATTACTCCGTTTTAATAATCCCCCTGCAGATCGTTCCGGTACAAAAGCTGGAGCCCAGTAATGTGCTGGAAGCTACGCGTCCGCCATCAGCCAGCCATAATCACAATCTCTCCTCTGGGATTTAAGGGAAATGAGGCAAGATTGAGATTTCACATTTCTTTCACACTCAATACCCAACTTGGGTAATATCATAAGATGACAGATGGGTTCTTAGTTGGTTTTGGATAAAAAGTCTTCAAAGCACCAGTGTGTGAGGGTGAGCGTTGGGAGTTTTTAAAAAAGATTTATTTGGAAGTGAGATAATGAAACTTATTTAGCATGTGGGATTACAGGCTGAAGGCTGGTTTTACTCAAAATGTTGCTGTTTTTTTTCTTGATACTAGCAGAGTAAGAGCATCACATAGTCGATTGATTATTATAATTCACATATTTACTGTAAGTAGAGTTTGAGTTTCTGGTGACCTTTTTTAAAAAAAATAATAATAATTTAATAATTACTATGTGCCGGAGGAAGCAGATGTGATTATGGTTGCTTAACATGACTGTAAAAAAAAAAAAGAACTGAATTTAAAGTTACCTTGAACATTTAACTGGTTATGAAAGAGTCTTGATTTAATACTGATGACTCTGGTGCTTGGAAACATTACTGCCAAAATCGAAAATAAAAGTTTTTTTCAAAAGTGAGTGAGAAACCAGTTTTAATTGTCGTCACACAGTCTCTCTCTCCACTGTCATCTTGTCACCTACAGGATACTTAATATTAGCTTAGCTAACTAATTTAGCTTCCACATCAGGGTCAAAAGATTGTTTCACATTTTTCTATCTATCTTAAAGCAGTACATACATTGAATGAGTACTTGGTTGCTGAAATCGTTCGTCCCGCACCTACTCGCTGCAGATAAACCCTCTCCTGAAGCAACCAATACCTCTTACAGTGTATACAGTATATGGCATAAGTGCGAACTCGGGTTTAACATTCTGGGGGCAATAAATGTAGGTAACGTCTCATGGCATCATGTTGTGTGGAGACTGCACTCCAAACAAAAAGGGTTCTTTTCAATATGTTAATATCTCTGAACAGCCATGTGAAGGCAGCAGGTATCTGTTCAGCTGGAGTGATGTTGATGGAGGGTTGTAAAATGAACACAGAACTCCCCGTGCTTATGTGCACATCAAACTTGTTGTTTTGATTTATTACTCGACACAGTTTCTTCTGCACATCAACAGGAGTGTTGGAGACTGACGCTTTGAAAACAGTTCACACAGCTCCACGAAAACAATTGTGTTATTACTTAAACTTAACTTCTTGCTTCGCTTATAACTCCCTCAGGACCGTCCGTTCCCACATCTCACTCAGTGTCTGCATCCTAAACACATGGTAACCAGGGTAACGGTTGCACGCGCCATCCATTGTTTGTCTTTCGTGACATCTCAGTTACGCCTGGAGGGAATCTTTGGCACAAACGTCCACTTTTACTCAAGGATGAACTGATTAGATTTCGGTGGTCAAAGGTCACTGTGACCTCATGAAACAGGTTTTGAGCCATGAATCAAGAATTCATATGCTAACTATGACAATTTCACACAAATGTCTTCATGGTTAAAATGATGAAGTGATGACACATCAGACAGACATGAATGCAAAATGCAACTTAACTTGTTTGCGGAGGCAGACAACCCAGAGTCATTAATAGACAGGTAGATGTGTTACTGTGGTGAGCAACACGATGCCATAGAGATTATTCGGGCTCAACACTAAAGTTAAAGAATACTTTAGAAACATTAAGAGAAACATTAACGTTAACACTGTACAGAACTCCCAACCATCAACCTGTGGAGGTAAAGAGATCAAAAACAAACAATCTGAGCAGAGAAAGGACAGACAGGACAGACAGGAAGGACATCTGAGACATGACGCATCATCAATGAAACAGCACAAAGTAAATGGTGTACGGCCCAATCTTAAACGTTTAAGATTCTTTCTCTTTTCAGTTCGGACCATGACGGGGCCCCGTGGCTCCTTGGGTAGAGAGGGTCGTCGTTTGATCCTCGGCTGCTACGAGTCCTGTGCCGAAGTGTCCCCTGAGCAAGACACTGAACTCCTCCCCGGGCCCTTCTCAGGATAGAGCTGGGTCAAATGCAGAGAACTAATTTCCCCTTGCGGGATGAATAAAGTTTATGTTATCAGATCGTTGCCACTTTAATACCATAACACCTCAAAGTGGGAGGACAAAAAGTCACGTTGCCCCCCTCCCCCCATCCTGGCAAGAGAGACATATGTGCATTTGAGTACAGTTTTGAGACTTAAAACATGTGAACCCGTCCTTTAGTTCAACTAGATTCTGATTCAGACTAAGCCTCATCTTCCTACAAAGTATTTCTATTGGTGAAGTACATTAAAAGCACCACATGTGGCTTACTGGATTTTCTCAGTGTCACCACAGATGAACACGTCACAGAGACGCAAAAAACAGCTTCTTATTATTCATTCTTGTTATCCTACGTGTCCAGTTCATCTGTGTCGCCGCCGTTTTGTTTTTGTTTTTTTTCTTCCACTGCTTGAGTCAGAGCGGTGATGAATTAAAACAAGAACGGCGTTGGCCATTTGAAGTTGGAGGAGAGACGTTATTATGACTTCTCCCTCAAAGGTCAAGTTGAGCCACAGCGAGAGGGGGAGGAAGAGAGGGGTTAAAGGAGGGAGAAGTGTTGAAATAACAAGTTGGCTGCTCGCAGATGGTGCTGAGGCACGGCAGAGCGGGTTCACCACCACAACATTCTGACCACAATTAACACCAATGCAGCCCACTCAAAATCTTAAAGACGGGGGCTGATGGGAGGGAGTTGAGGAAGATTTTTGAAGTTGCAAATTAAAAGGTTTCCATCTCATCCAGTACCCAGTCACTTAAAGAGAGAGCAGGAGCAGAATGGCAGAAAACCAACATTACGTTTTCCTCAAACCACCACCATCATGATTATAATGTTTTTGCTGGTTTGGGGAATCATCTAGTGGTTCTCCGCCCTTAAGGCCTAAACACACTGGGGGGGGGGGGGGGGTATTTTTTGTGCGATTAATTTGCATGTCAACATATTTCTTTAACTGTTTTTTTTCATGAGTTCTTTCACCCAGAAAGCAATTATTATGTGGCGAAAAAGCGGCACCCGTTGGTTTGTGGACTGACGTTTTGAAGCCCATGGCAACCAGTGAAAGAAAGTAACCTAATGTGGACTGTGAAGGAGTGATGTAGAGACAATGTTTACAGCTCTGGTAGCAACCTGTCAATCACAGTAGCCCCGCCCTAAAGCATACCCTGCTTTATGGTCTGTTTGACTCTAAATGGACCATCATTTACTAAATGAACATCATCCTGTATTGAAGAAGACTTGAAACTAGAGATTGAGACCATAAACTCATGTTTACAATGTTTACTGAGGTAATAAATCAAGAGAGAAGTAGAGTCATTTTCTCTTAGACTTCTATACAACCAGAGGAGTCGCCCCCTGATGGTCACTAGAGAGAATGCAGCTTTAAGACACTTCAGCATTTGCTTCACTTTTCCGGCCCGGAGGTTGTTGCCTGGTCCGTGCCGAGACGGCAGACTTGATTACTTCTTTCAACCTTGACAAAGGCTGTGCACAACAGATCCACTCCTTCCATTCCTACCTTTCACAATAAAAGCCCTAGATATATGCACTGTGTAACTATTCATCAGGGGTACTCAGAGCATTTCACTAAAATAACCTCAATCAAATAGTTTACAGTACCCTACAACAATTGAGCTCAGACTGCACTGGTTCCATACGATCCTAGTAGTTGGTCCTCTGCCTGTGTAAATCCATTCAAACATTTCATTGAAACAAATGTTGCAACAGTATGAATAATTTTAATATTCGGTGATGAGTGTTTCGCATCTAGTGTGATTTATACATCACGCCCCCCGGTGTGTGAAGGCCTTCAGGCTTACCGTTAACCTCTGCCACCTGGCTGTTTACACCATCCTGCCACTTTCCCCGCGTGAGCAAGTCCACTGAGCTGGAGATCTGAGAAATTATGTCATTTCCACTCAGCCGACAGGGAGGAGTGATGATCTTGAAGAAAGGGAATTCAGGCTTTGATTAAGAATGTTGTTGTAAAGAAATCTGCCTTCAAACGGCAAGGAAAGACTACAGCGGAGAGAAACATAGACGGTCCCGACCAGGGTCCCCCATGCTCTCTGACCTCAGGGGTAATTTGTTTTTCTTTAGTCAGATTGGCTAAACGCTCGGCACATTGAGGCGACAGGCCGAAGTGTAAATCTTCAAAAACGCTTTTCAGTGTTCCACTCTAGTCGCAACTCCTCTGGGAGAGGAGTGAACCCCAGCCCACCTTCCTCGTCCCCCGTCTTTCTAGACTCTCCCGCTCACATGCATTCTTTGTCTTTTCTCACGTCCTCCCTCCTCTCTTTCCAGCTCTCGCAAGTTTGAAGTAGTGTTGGCAGCTGGGCTGACACGGAGAGTTCAGTTAGGTGGTAGGTCAGCCGCGCTGCCTCTGGAGGGGGGGGCGGCTTTAGATCTCCGCGTGTATTTATGATTCTGCTCCTGTATTGTGACCATAATCTCGTGACAATGCTCACATTGTTTTGATAATTTGCTTTTCCTTGTCACGCATGACCTCACTGGAGCACAGATGTACCGTATGCAAGGATGGACATCTGACCAGCCTTCTGTGCTGCATGGTGTGGATGTAGATGAAGGGGCAAAGGCTTGTATCTATCTGTAAGCCCCTGCTGCCATGTCGTGGCCCCACATTATGAGGAATTGTCTGGAAAGTGGTCGGAAAAATGTCACCATCGCAAGGTTGTTTGTGTGTCAAACGATAGGACGCCGTCTGTTTATCGCTGCCCCCCTGAGTGTGTGCGTCTGCACCCAGCCACACACGTGGATGGGCTCCACAGCGAAGTGACGGATACGAAGCCGAGGAAGGTTGAGAGCCAAGCTGTTTGCCTCTTATTTAGACGTGTGGAGAACAGAGCGCTACACATCGAACCGCATACACACACACACATAATGAGCTTCCACATCAGCTGTTTCCCAGCAGCCAGTTTATTGTGTGCGGCCCTCCAGCACCAGCAGCAGGTCTGTTCAGCACCAGTAAACAGGAACTTTGTTGTCTCCCTTCTTCGCCCTACCAAAATCCTCTAAACAAAGACTGTTTACTTGCCTTTTGCTCTGGAATAAATAAAGGGCAAGGAGACTAACCTCTGATGTCTCCTGTCTTCTGTCTCTGTTTGTACGTGTGTGTGTGTCCTGCTCCGTCCCGCCCTGCAGCTGCTGCACATCTGCATTGAGGGATGGGGGAACTGGCGCTGGTCAGAGGCCTTCAGCGTGGACAACGTAGGGACCCTGCTAAGGACCATTCAGTACAAGGGACGCACGGCTTCACTCATCATCAAGGTGGTGCAGCTCAACGGTGTTCAGAAACAGGTACGGCTTACTGGGCGTTTTTGTTGTAATGAGACATCTTAAATATATCAGAAATAATGCAAGAGAAGAGAATTTTGTATTTTTATTTTCTGAAGCTTTATCCCTTAATGGAGTTCGTTCATGTTGTCATAGACTTGTCATGCTCATTTTTTGTATTTCTTGGGACATAAGAAAAGGTTATACATATTTCATATACTGTATAAGCATAAAGGTTAACCAGAATATTGGTAGAACTAACTGTAGTTAGTTTAAGCAATAAAATGAGAGACAATGTTGAGCGTTACTCAACCAGGATTTCATTTACAGAAAAGAAAAATGACTCACATTACTGGCAACACATTTTAACTATATATTGTGGTGAAAACGCACCACAGCAATAAAGAAGGCACAGTTTTTAACAACACCAAGAATGTAGGGACAGCATGTCTGTTTTTTGTCAGTTTTCATAATCTGTTTCATGGCACTCAAACAAAGGTTTATGAGCTTGAAGCCACCCCATTGATCCACAAAGAAGATCACAGGAAATCATAAACCAGCTGCGGTCCCTTTTAACACAACGAACAGCGTGTTTTTTCCACGAATGCAACGCAGAGCCGCCGTGTTCCTGAAAATGCCGAGATGCCGTCGGATTACGGCGGTGACACTTTGTTATGTAAACAGTGTCAAATGTCGCACATGTCTCCCTCTTGTTCTCCAGACAAAACAGACTCGCCCTCTCGCATCCCTTCCCCCGTCTGTCCCAGACTTTGTTTACATCTTGTTCCCATTGGATCTGATGAAAGGGTTTGAGTGTCGGTCGCATCCAATTCACACAACACTTATCCTCAGAGTGGGACGGCGGCCTCCACCGCAGAGTACATTGGCTCCCGCTTGCGTGAGCGCACCTCATCTTGTGTACTTTTTTGAGGGACGGGGGGGGGGGGTCATCCTCAAAGTGTCACACACTTCTGCACAGTCCCTCTCTGTCCAGATAGTCTCTTCATCGTTTATATTGACACCTCACGTTGACTGCTGCTGTAAATGATGGAGAGATTTCTCTCCAATATCAGTACCAACGCCACAACCTGCAGAACACACACATGTAGATATAAAACACACACACACACACACAGAGCGTCGAAAGCAATCAATTCTGAGCACATTTAGTTGTGTCAGTCCCAGATGAGAGCTCCCTGGTGCGTGGTGGCTTGGCTTTGCGTGTGCATTTGTGTCTATAGATACAAACATAACGTGCATACAGTTGTGTGAAAAAGTGTTTGCCCCCTTCCTGATTTCTTATTTTTTTGCATGTTTGTCACACTTAAATGTTTCAGATCATCAAACAAATTTAAATATTAGACAAAGATAACACAAGTAAACACAAAATGCAGTTTTTAAATGAAGGTTTTTATTATTAGGGGGGAAAAAAATCCAAACCTACATGGCCCTGTGTGAAAAAGTGA
>NW_022280565.1:8184-13188 GCF_004355925.1 Anarrhichthys ocellatus | reverse complement strand
AAGAAATCAGGAAGGGGGCAAACACTTTTTCACACAACTGTATGTCCACACAAGTAGGGATTGTATGTACAGTACATATATCGGTGGACCATGACCTACTGCTGAAAGAAAAGTAGTACATGCATATGGTATATGGATGCATTTCCGTCATTGCTTAAAAAAAAGTGATGCATCAGCATTTCTTAACTTTGTTTTTGTTTGTTTTTTGAAGTGAAACCTCACTGAGGTAAACCCTGTTTTTCCATAGTAAAGAATCCTGTAGTGTTCCTAAATGCGTTGGTATGCTTAGCCCAAAATGTATGTCAAGCAGCGTCTAAAACACTAAACTCATGTAGCAATTCTTGTTTTTATGAACATACTGGGACTCAGATGTAGAGCTTGTGTCAGACTCTCATTTGTGTGTTCATGGTCAATGAACAGAGAATGTTAAAGCATCTTCTTTAAAGGACATAATAAGATCAACAGGACATCTTTGCATTCAAGGCTTGGTGTTATTTTAGTTGCATTTAATCCTCCTCTGTAACCTTCTTCTCTTCCAGGTAATAATCTGCGGGCGGCAGGTGATGTGCAGCTACCTGACTCAGGACATTGAGCTGCGGGCGGTGCAGCACTACGTGGGGCCCGACGGCCAGACGGTGGTCAGGGAACACTGCGACTGCCTGGAGGCTGGGGCCAAGCTGCCCTCGTACGTGCTGGAGGACGCCGAGATGACAGAGCTGTGCGTGAGGGCCAGGGGAGATGAGGACTGGTCCCAAGACGTTGAGCTGGAGAGGAGGGAGAAGGGCAACAGCAGCTCTGTTGTGCAGGTACGGTAACACAAACGGACCTGGACTGAGACCTTGGAGTCGCTATATGACCTTTGAGTTGAAGTCCTTTAAGTTGTTTTAAATGTCATTTTCAAAACATACACGTTTGACGTGGAGGGATATTGTTGACAAACACAGATGGACGCACACATTGCACGCACCACTGCTTCTAACCACTCCAGCCACACACACAGGTTTGGACTGGACCACCAACCATGTCCGGATCCTTCTCTCCTGGGTGGCCACAGTGGCAGAGCCGCTCACGGTGGGAGAACAGATGGAGATCGTCCCCTCAGATAGGCTTACAAAGGCCCTCCAACCCAAAACCCGACCATGATGAGAGGCAGAAAATACAGTTTATGCTCTCTCATAACAACGCTAACCATAGACAGGAAACACTAGCTGATACGTGGGCACAGGGAGAGGCTTTGAAGGCACTTTCGCACCGCTGGACCGGCGCCAAACAATCGTTCCTTTGCTCCGTCTCCTGCGGTTCTCGCTCTTGTTCTGTATTTTTCTTGGTTTCCCGTCATTGTTTGTCTCTCTCTCTTTGTTTTCTTCCTTTATAAGCCCCTTGCTGTTCACAGCTATCTAGTTTCTGCAGCTCCAGCTTCTGTGTGCGGCTGTGAACATCCCTGACTCCGCTCCCATCTCTCCGCTGTTATCTCCTCTCCTCAGATCAGCCGTTCATTACACATATGGAGGTTTGGCTCGGAATGAGAGCCTGGACTAGTAGCTGGGTCCACAGATCTCTCCATCTCTGTCGGTCTCCTGATATTTCACTCTCTCGTTTCCTCCCCCTGTCTCTCTCGCCCACACACTGGCTCGCTTGTCTATCTTGTAGCTGTTCACTCCTCTTCTTTATTTACTTCATCCCTTGGCTTTCGGCTCGTCCACCTGTTCCACCCTCTGACTCTCTCCCCTGTCTCTTTTCTCATCCGTCTGATTAACCGGTAATCCATCTGTGGTAACTCCTCTTCCTCATATCTCACCTTCCTCCTCCCTAACTCCGATTTTCAACATCGTCCTTTACTTTTGACAAAGCACAGGAGGTCGTCTCGACCTTATCCCAGCTGTTTTCGGTGGATCAGGCCTAAAGAGTATCTGTTTTCCAAAGTTTCACTACCTCATCCCAACAAGGCTGTTTTTTTTTTTTTTTTTTGTTTTTTTTTCTCTCAAGGCGCACTCTGTTAGAACTGAATGGTCTCTTGGCTCCACTCTCTCTGTCCCCACCAAGTACATGAAGTCCTCGGTCTGTCATAAACCAAACCGCTTGTAATGTGCCTTGGCTTTAGGGAGACTTTAACTTTAAACTACTGGAAGAAGCCAAGAAACAAACTCGTTTTAGGATAAAACATGATAATGCATTACTGATGGGGGCTATAAACATTCTGTCTGTGAATAAAAGGCAGCACAAGGCAATAAAGTAATCAGATATCCATATTTTTGCACTGTACCCGCAAACAAAAACAATCAAGTTGCCCTCGAGTGCCCTTGATCAATCTTTTTTCTGTTAACCCTTCGTAGTAATTGAAAGATATGAGCACTGTAAGACTAAAAGGTTTTGGATTAGACAGCTTGGAATCATAAGTAATGAGACTGTCAACAACAGCAAGTTTGTCTCTTTTTCAGGTGCCTTGCTCCAGCGGTTCTTTGCTCTATGTTTGGTGCACTCTTATCACAATTGAACCTGGCTCTCACATGCAGCAGAGAGTGGTGAGTATCTCTACACACACACGCACAGCGTTCATTTCCATGTTGTGACACAAAGTTGTTGTTTTTTATTTCCTGATGCTCTATCTGCTTTCACTATGTGCAGGTATTCCACTCTTGCCAGGTAGTTAGAGCAACATGTTATTGATTACTACGGGATGCTATGCCACTATTCCAAAACCACCAATAGTCCAAAGAAATTCCCAACACTCCGTTATCCAGAAAACAAATGTCCATTGCTCCAGAAGTACATGCTCTGTCAGCTACAAACAGAAGCACGTGGCTAATTATTATGCAGGATGACGTCATCTGGTGGCAATATCTTTTGTTCTACTCTGGCGTGGCCCGGCCTACTCTGCGTCTTGGCTTACCCTGATATTCTTACCCTAAAAATCTCACTCCTCATGCCTAAACCTCACCAGCCAAACTAACGAAGTCAACCAGTACCAGCCAGTCAGAGGAAGAGTAGGGCAATTTATGGCTTCCCCGTTGTAGTAAATGTTGTCGGATGACATCATTCTGCATAATAATTAGCCATGTTGGTGTGTTTTCAGAGCAATGGGCAGTCCTCTACAAGAGGACACCAACACATTACATACCCATGTACATTTCTTTTTACTTTGTTGGCATAATTCAACATAAAACCATCCCAGACCAGCCTGGTGTGGTTGTTTTTACTTGGTTGATCTGTACTATTGTCACACAATTTAGTGCCATGTTTTCAACCCATTGTATCTAATTGGGATTGCCGGAATTCCTTAATTAGTCCAAAATGAGGAAACAGACCTCATAAGAATACACGGCAGCTGAATTGTTGAACATCTCACTATCCTTTTCCCAGTTTAATTCAGTACTGCCTGTTTGTTTGAGCAGTTTGTCTCACTGATGATTGTTCTGTATGACTCCCGTTTCAGGTGGTGTTCAGTCCACTGTTTGTCATGAGGAGCCACCTGCCAGATCCAGTAACCGTCCACATAGAGAAGAGGAGTCTAGGGCTGAGAGAGAGCCAGCCGATACATGGCCAGGGCCACCAGGAGCCCCTGTTAAACACCGAGGCCGACCTCACCCACCACCTGACTTTCCAGGCCAGGTAAAGAAAAGAACAAAAGCCAAGAGCTTTACCACATTGAGTATTGCTGAACATTTACAATACTTTTAAACCCTGATAAAGACAAAATAGATCTTAAGTGTATAAAAAAAAAAAATCTACCTCACCTGCAAGACCAAGCAAAAAAGTCTTTTAGATCACAATAGTTTCCATTCTCGCTATTTTCTCATGACCAAGATGGTTGCTGATCAGCAGTTCTTTCAGTCCAGTGTCGGATTATGTCATCAGCCACCAGCTCCCACCGCCGCAAAGGACCGCAGAGTCTGACTCTGGTCTTCTGTCGTGTTTTTTACACCTCGATGTGACAAAGGTGGAGAGACACTTACTTAAGATTCTTTCGCACCACATTTCCAATTTCCATGAGCCAACTTGGAGACGTGATCCAGGGGAACCCAGGCACAATGCAGGGGAACAGGAAGCCAACTTGGCAGCAGCTGAGACGCTGACACTCCCAACTCCAACATGTCAGGTTGGACCATAATTACACCTCATTTAGATGCAGGCCCTAACAGAGAGCAGGTCTTTCGCCCCCGTATTGGATTGCGTGCACGCACACGTGTTTCTGCGTCTGTCGCTGTCTTAGTTGTCTGTGTGCCAACGCAAGTGTGGCAGTCGCCACTTCATCACGGGCAGAGTCTGTCACATACATCACTGCTACGCCTGTCACTCGGGCCCCAATTTGTCAGTGTGTGTTCACACGTTCTCATATTGTGCGTATCCTCTTGCAAGAGACAGCTTTTCATCCAGTTTGTCGCGGTGGGTTCCACTAAGCCGAACCAGTCGTCTAAAAATTGGATTGCGTCGAAATCTGCGCGTAAAAGGGAATCATCTGTAAGGTTGTGAATTCTAATGACATCTCCTGCCTCGTGTGTCATGTCACAGTGGCAGATGCTTTAGTCCAAAGAGTCTCTCAGTAACACAAGTGTTTATGTTTCTGTATGGGTGGCCCCAGGGGGGGAAATAACTACCACATGTGTACATGCCGCGTCCTTGTTGTTCCTACTGTGTTTGTGATCTGTACATCTGTAATCTATGTTGTTTTATGCGGATCCATGAAAGACACATTGCCCCTTTTTGGTTGCAGCTAGTGGCGATCTGAATAAACGGAGTAAACGTTGAGTGTAATTGACTCCCCTTGAGAGATTTTCTTTGCTGTAACCGTTGTGTGTTTGGATATCTGGTCACAAAGTTTGTTTTGATTTCAGCTGCCATTAAGGAACCACAGTGGCCATAGAGTGACTGGGAATATTTTTGGCCCCTGTTGTTGGAGATAAATCCTTTTGGGGTTTTTTTCATGCGAGCTCAGTAACAACTAAGTGTCTTGTCTTTCTGGTTTGCGACCGCAGTGCTCCTCGTGTTTACAATCCGTCCCCTGCC
>NW_022280565.1:0-8084 GCF_004355925.1 Anarrhichthys ocellatus | reverse complement strand
CCCCCCCCCCCCCCCCCCCCCCCCCCAAACCTCTAGGACGGATCCAATCTCCAATGTTCGCTGGTCAACAGCTCGTCTTACCTTCCTGTTGTTATACATAGCTGTGGGCTCTAATGGACGAGGTGGAGAGCAGAGCTGCTGTCTGCGACACAAGAGAGACACAGACGGGTCTTAACCAGAACCGTTGCGTCCCACTCCCCTCGAACCGGCCACCACATTAGAAAGCTGAGGGTTTACAATCAGAAGTCTCTTCCAGTTTCCCCCCTCCCCCCTCAGGAACTGTTCTGGATGAAAAGCTTCCTGTCAACACCTTGTCGGCGTCCTCTGTCTTGCCCCCAGATCCATAAGCAATTGTCCCGTGTTCCTTTTATAGCACAATGAGCTCTATTAATAAACTACTGCTTTGGGGTAAGGGGGCTGCTTTGCTTCAGCCAAGTGGAACTGGATGCTGCCCAGAGAAAGAGAAGAAGCTATTACAGTTTGGATTTAGTTCTTTTTTTGTTTTTGTTGCAAATCCATAATTGACCAGTCTGGGGCTGAAGGATCCAATAGGATTTTTTTACTGCTGTTCAGCTTTCTCTATGATCTTTGTCAATTAGTGTTTGTAAGACAAGACTGCATGTCAGGAAGGGAAAAATCCCAAACAAAAGGCAGATTCAAGCCCTCGTTGAGCTTTCGGGCGGAAAAGCAGAGTTTAGCCGGAGGTCACTTCGATTGTTGCGAACAGAACAATGGGAACAGTCTGCTGCTGTCAAGAGATGTCTTGTTCTTCAGTGAAATAAAAAATAAAAACCAGTTTGAATCGTCAGAATAAGTAAACGCGCTTCCAAGTCTGGTTTGCTGTCAAAAAATATCCAGCAGTGGTTCACAACCGTGTGCCTTTATAACCCCACGAGTGAGTAGGTTTTCATTTCAAGCAATCGCTTGTCACACCATCCACCATGACTGATCAGGACATGACCAGGACATGGTCAGAATAAGTGGAATCAGCTGGTACAGGAGGACCCTGCAGATTGTCGGGTAGAGATAGTGCATGTTTCAGTGTACGTGTCCTGCGAGGACATGTATGGAATGGGAATGTTTGTCCACACAGACAAACAAATGCACCTAACTCGGCTGGTTAACAAAATCCATAACGATTTTTGTGCTCCATCTTTTCAGGGAGTACGAAGACGCTTCCAACTGTGCCGTGCCGATCTCCACTAGCCTGATCAAACAGATCGTGAACAAGAACGGAGGCGAGGACAACCTGGAGCACATCCTGGCCGACTTCTATGGTCCGAGGCCCTCCGCCGGGCCGCCGTGGCCCTACGGCGCCAAAGATGCTGACAGGTACCCCCCCCTCCCACTAGCTGCTGGTCAGTGCTCTGCATTTGTGATGATTGCAGTTTTGTGTTTTTACTTCTACGATTTGTCTTTTTTAAACAGAATCTTGAGGCGCCCGTCTGCACTTAGAAGTGCCCGGGTAGTATGAACAAGGTGGAGTGAGGCAGGATAGAGAAATAATGACACATTGTGCAAGTTGTGAGCCAGATTCATGCTCAAAACCAACACGAGTGCCCCACGACACCTTCTGTTCTTTTGTAATAAGTCAACATGTGTTATTCTGTGCCATCTTTATTGTAGCGCTTCTGCGGCAAGCGTTAACTCCCACTGTTAGATTTCACAACACAAATGTCAGTGTGTTTTGCAGTGTGTGCTCTCTAATAGTAGGCTTCATACAGCGTCCCTCCTCAAAGCACAAAGTTGTGCAAGCGAACTCTTCAATGAGGGAGGCTTCTCTTTTTATTTCCTTAGTCTTTGTTCACATAATAAAACCGTTAACGGCAAGGACAGTGCAGAGCCGCACATCAGAAGTCGTGCCCACAGACCGGAGGTTTGGGGGCTGTCACTCACTCACAGTTCCGCTTTCTCACACTAGTCACAGGGCCTTGCGTGCAGTTAAAAAACTTGGCACAGCTCTGCAAGAGCGTACAGTGTGCGCGCTGTATGGATGAGTGCAAATGTGGCCCGCCGTGCATGAGGCTCCATACACGATCGGGGCAGCACACACATGTGGATCTGTCCGCAAATGTCACTCTGGGAATCATCTTTTGTCACAAAGCAATCACATTCTGATAGCAGCCACATGCTCTCCCACAGGCTCCGAGTTACAAGAGAGTCCTGGCGGATCTATCTGCTGGACATGTGGGCCATATGTCTGCCTGTGGTTGCCCCCGGGGTTTCTCCGCTCTCTATACGTACTCCAACACGCACACAGATTGTTGCCCTGCACATGGGTGCAGACACACACATAACGCTATTGTTGCACACACATACACCACTGTTCACATCGCTCACCTTTAAATGTCACATACACACACACACACACACACACACACGGTGGACGGCTGCTGTCTGGTGGGTTTGGTGTCTGGTTTCTCCGTCAGCCGGGCCCCCCCCCCCCCCCCCACTGCGAGACAAAAGCCCAAGGCCAAAGCACGTTTCCGATCAGCTTGTCTGAAGCCCAGAACTCTGCTACTTTTTGTTCAAGAGCATGAGGGGGGAAAACGATCTGAGGAAAAAGACCGTAAAAAATATGCCAGTAGTAGGATTAATAGCACCGATTGCTATCTGTAAACACACTCAGAACTTGGACAGCAAGTGAAAGCCACAGTTTAATTTGTATGTTTTTGTTTAATGTTGATAACAGGGATGCAGTTTGCTGTTTGAAAAGAGGCTTCTCGGTCTCTCCGGCTCGGTGGAGAAACCGAACCGACTGCCTGGCAGGGAGTGTGTAAATATTGTGTCTTAAAGGGCCAGAGGAAGTTGAAAGTGGTAAAAGTTATTTTTCTTTCTCTGTTGGATTTTTTTAATGGCAGAGAGGCACCTCCACAATCATTAAACAAATAGCTTGTAGTGGTTGGGGTTAGGGTAAGCCCTAGCTACAGGCTTGTGTGTGTGTCTGTGTGTGTGTGTGTGTGGGTGTGGGTGTGTGGGTCAGTTCTCCCCGTCCTCTTTCGAATTTCATGCGGTTACTGTCACTTATCCAGTCAAGCTCACCATTGCTGTTGTGTATCGCCCACCAAGCCCTCTTGGTGAGTTCTTGGAAGATCTCGACACATTAGTCTCACACTTCCATGATGATGGCTCCGCACTCATCCTGCTCGGAGACTTTAACATCCAGACTGATAAATTAGAACCGCTTCTTTCCTTCCTCTCCTCTTTTGACCTTTACCCCGCCTCTTCTCCTCCTACCCACAAGGCCGGCAACCAGCTGGATCTTATCTTCACTAGACACTGTTCTACTGCTAACCTCTCCGTCACTCCCCTCCAGCTCTCTGACCACTATTTCATGTCTTACTCCCTCTCCCTCTCCTCTCCCCCCGTACTTCCACCACCTACCCACATGGTTTCTACCCGTAGTCATCTCCGCTCCCTCTCCCCGGCTGATCTTTCATCTTCTGTTACCTCTGCTCTCCCTGACCCTGAAGCCTTCTCTCTCCTATCCCCTGATATTGCTACTGATCTTCTCCTCTCCACCCTTTCCTCTTCTTTGGACAACCTCTGTCCCTTCACCTCCAGGCCTGCACGGCCAACCCCACCTGCCCCATGGCTGTCGGACTCAGTGCGTAATGACAGACGGAGCCTAAGAGAGGCTGAGCGTAAATGGAGAAAAGGCAAACTCCCAGGGGACCTTCTTAACTTCCAAGCTCTTCTTTCCACTTTTTCCACCACTCTATCTACTGCTAAAGCTGCTTTCTTTCGCTCCAAAATCCTAACCTCTGCTTCCAATCCTAAAAATCTATCTCCACCAAAACAACCTCTTGGACCCTCACCAGTCCGGGTTCAAAGTGGGTCACTCGACTGAGACAGCCCTCCTTGCGGTGACGGAGTCGCTTCACGCAGCGAGATCTAACTCTCTCTCCTCTGTCCTGATTCTCCTGGACCTGTCTGCGGCGTTTGACAATGTTAACCACCAGATCCTCCTATCCACCCTTGAGGGGATGGGCGTTTCAGGCTCTGCACTCTCCCTGTTTGCATCCTACCTGACAGGTTGATCCTACCAGGTGTCATGGAGGGGCTCTGTGTCGGAACCATGCATGCTGACTACGGGGGTTCCAAAAGGCTCAGTCCTGGGCCCCCTTCTTTTCTCGCTCTACACAACATCTCTGGGTTCTGTTATTCGCTCGCATGACTTCTCTTACCATTGTTATGCCGATGACACCCAGCTGGTCTTGTCATTTCCCCCCGGGGACACTCACGTGGAGGCACGCATCGCTGCGTGCTTGGCTGACATCTCGAAGTGGATGACGACACACCACCTCAAGCTCAACCTGGACAAAACCGAGCTACTGTTCCTCCCGGGGAAGGGTTGCCCGCACCGAGACCTGTCCATCACCATTGATGATACCGTGGTGACGCCAACTCGAACTGCGAGAAACCTGAGTGTGACCCTGGATGACCAACTGTCGTTCTCAGCAAACATTGCATCGGTTACACGCTCCTGCAGATTCCTGCTCTACAACATCAGGAGGATTCGCTCCTTCCTCACTGATGAGATGGCGCAGGTGCTCATCCAGGCTCTGGTCATCTCCCGCCTGGACTACTGCAACTCACTACTTGCCGGAGCCCCGGCGTCGGCCATCAGACCTCTGGAGCTTGTCCAGAAAGCTGCAGCTCGCCTGGTGTTCAATCGCCCCAAGTTCTCCCACACAACTTGCCTTCTCCGTTCTCTACACTGGCTACCTGTAGGAGCCCGCATCCAGTTTAAGACTCTGGTGCTAGTCTACAGGGCAGTGAAAGGAACAGCTTCTTCCTATCTCCAGGCCATGGTCAAGCCCTACACTAGCCCTATCCCGCTCAACCGCACGAACAGCGGTCCCCGTTCCGCAGCGGGGGAGTCTTTAGGGTATGTGACGAGTCTGAGGTGGCAGTTTGGTAGGTTTAGCCGAGTCCAGGCCTGCTTCGGGGGAGAGGGGAGACTGGTTTTGATGGTTTTGAACTTCAGAGTGAGTCTGAGAGAACTGTTTGTTTGGATCTCTTCTGGCACTGCTCTGTTTAGGGTTCACAGGACCGTGATTACCGTGATATGACTGCTGCTGTCGGTGGATTGGTTTGGTGTGTGTGTTTTCTCAGATGCCCTGTCGACTGAATCTGTTTGCATTGCATAACTTGTCTGCAGACCTTTTCTTTTATGTGTATTTGTTTAGACTGTCAGTGTGTTCATTTGTCTGCACAGTATAACAGTACAACAATTGTTTATGTACGACACATTTCAATGTTCCATACTCGGCACTGTGTAAAACATGTCCATAGATGAATTGCATAGAGTAGACGGGGCAAATTGTATCCTTAATTAAAGTAATTGAGCATGAATGAGTTTTATTACCAAGTTGACAATATGGTTGTTTATCAATACTGCATTACAGGTAGCTGTGTGTCTGTCTCTCTGTCTATATGTATGTCATTATAGCTTTGTGTCTACGGTGAAGTGTTTACAGTCCATGTACAGCCATGGCCTTATACTGCAGAGGCTTACATGAGATACAAGCTCATGTGTCCCGCATGTCTGCATTGTCCAGCCCAGAAGGTGTACCTGTGCTTCACATGTGTGCATCATCTGTACTGTAAAGACCAAAGCTTTCACTGTTTCTGGCTGCATGATTGAATCACTGTTCTCTCCTCACAGGTCAGTGCTTGAGCCCCTCGCCCAGTGGGACAGTCCCATGCAGGTTAAGTTATCCTGCTGGAAGACCGGGCTGAACACCCTGCTGGTGGAGCTGTTGCCCTGGGCACTGCTGGCCAACCACTCCCAATGGGACCTCTGGCTTTTTGAGGGAGAGACCATCGTTCTGCAGATACCAGCCGGCAAGGTCATTGTGCCCCCCAACTTCAAGGTATGGTGCCACATGCTACATATACGTACATGTGTCCTCCAAGAGACCGATATTAAAAAGACGCTACAGAGGCCCAGATATCCTGACTTCTGGTCCCAAGCTCGTCTTTCCTTAGACTTCTATGTCTTCAGATTCCGACGTAGGCTTCAAGACAAAATCAGGATAATGACTTCATCAGGGTCCTTTTCTTTAGAAATGTCCCTCCACAATCACAGAAGACAATATACAGCTGTGTTCCAGGCTGAGTAGTACTCCAGTAGACTGAACTTCGTGTGTAAAAGTCTGTTCTTTATTTTCTTGTATCGTGTCCACCGGTAGCCACCGGTAGCCATGACCGGAGCCATTCTGTTTTCATCCGTCCAGTCCATTCTAGTGAACGATATCTCAGGAACCCCTCGAGGGCATTTCATCAATTTGGACTCCACCTGGACTCAAGGATGAACTGATTACAGTTTGGTAGTCAAAGGTCAAGGTCAAACGTACTCAATGATGAACTGATGAGGTTTCAGTGGTCAAAGGTCACACGTGACTCAAGAATTAAATCAATGACTATTTCACGCAAATGTCTATGAGGATAAAAGGATGAAGTGATGACAGTTTGAACATCTCTGGTTAGTGGGGGAATACTACAGCAAGCTAGTAATAGTAGTTTTATATAATACTTGCATATCGTTTACTATTCTGTATCAAACAAGTCATATTGCATCAATGTTTCAGGTTAAAAGTTTAGTATTGGTCAATTTCGGCAGTGAAAATATTTCTGATTCTGTATGTTATTCTAATTTTAGTGGCTGCATGATCTACAGTGATTGTTCTATTGCACTGAAGACTGTCTTTAGACCAAGACCTAGACGAAGTCGGCCTTTTTGTGGCATTTCATTATGAAGCCAGCTCTTCCCTCATCTTGAATATTAAGCTGCATTACAACAATATTCCCCGCCGAAGCCTTTATCTGCAGCCAAGTTCTGTCACCGAATACTGCGGGCATGTCTACTCAGTGGCTTCTGTGATCAGAAGCAGAGGTCTGCAGAGGATTTTCCCCCCGTGGAACATAACGCACACGTTACACAGACTGTTCCACCGCTCACCCGGCGCTAAGCGGGGAAGGCAGCGTGTCAAAGAACAAGTGCTGATATGGTTGAGCTCAAAGAAACAAAAATATAAAGTTGTAAATGTGCAAAAGCCTGTGAAATAAAATGAAATACAGCATTGTTACCGTAGAGCCCTGCTTTTTATCATGGCATGACGTGTGAAGATTTGGTCTCCGCTGACACCAGAGTTGATTGGTTTACGGGAGAAGGTTGCTGTTTGATCGGCATGTTTCATCTGCTAGCTGCGGAGCCAGACGACCAATCAGTGTCATTCTAGCACTAGCACTTTAAGTATGTCCTCCTAACAAAGCCAACAGTCGTGGAGCTTGTATACTCCTCAGTTCCAGGACTAATTGAGATGTTATGCACTGAACATGGACACTGTCAGGAGCATTGTGCTGAGTTGTCTGTAATGAAGCCACAATTGACCCCGCCATGTGGCCGTTTCCAAAATGCAATCAAATTCAGGCGATTTAGATATCGCATTTCGTTTGACATGACTAAAGATTTGACCTCAGATTCCTTCCATCTGATTTCCTCCTCACGCTTTCATTTTTCCCCTCACTGCCTTCCCAACCGCCCAGGAAGCCTTCCAGATTGGCATCTACTGGGCCCACACCAACACTGTCCACAAGTCCACGGCGCTCAAACTGGTCCACGACCTGACCTCTCCCCGATGGAAGGAGGGATCCGGCTCAGGGGTGGTCACTCTGGACGAGGAGGGATACGTGGAGGCCGACATCACCCTGGGAGCCTTTCCCGGACGGCAGAAGGTGAGGGAAACAGTGGCCACTTGCTTCATCGTTGAATTTGTAAAGTCACTGAATTTAGATTTAATCCATGTTGGTGGCGTATGAAAATGTTTCGTAGTACTATTCAGTGAAATGTAGCTAACTAAAAACGTTTGCACAGACGGTATGTGAGTGATTGTTTTATCTTGAAACTGCTTGTTCTATCCACTATAGCTGACAAATTGGGTGTCCGTTGTTTCCTCTGCAGCTGTGTCAGTTCTGCGTGTCGTCCGTGGTGAAACACGGCATCCAGATCCTCCAGATCGAGGACAGAAGTGTTCTTGTCAACAACACCCCGTACACGATCCAGTGCAGGCCTCTGC
>NW_022280564.1:18191-26400 GCF_004355925.1 Anarrhichthys ocellatus | reverse complement strand
GTGTGTGTGTGTGTGTGTGTGTGTGTGTGTGTGTGTGTGTGTGTGTGAAAGCTTGTCTAGCTTGTCTGTATGTGTTTCTCTGTTCATCTACGCTTGACACCCACATTATCAAAGCAGACACTTGAATTTTTGCCAACCAGATGAGGTCATGGCTCTGCCTTTACCAGGAAGTTAATAGTCATTGCTTTTGGTTATGACTGACTGAAATCTTAGCGTCTTTTACAGGAAACTTTGTTGCTTATGATTTTCTCTCGGGACAGAATTAAGCATTGGACCAGGCGGTAGACATGACATCGCACCCGTGATGGAATGTGGTCGGTTAATTGACTTACGGTTTAGGCGGGCGGTGGTTCTCAGAAGTCAACACCTTTTCTGAATGTGTCAGTCCCCGTGTTTGGGTTCTGCGTTCTGAGTTTCCATGGCAACTGGGAAACGTGCGCGATGGGGTTTCAAAAAGTTCACGTGGTACTGATCTTATGATAAGAGCAGACACGGTCCCAACATGATCTGTGTGTGGATGTTAACATCATCACGCTGACCCCCTGATGCTTGGTTGAGTAGACAGGTGTTACTTGTTACGTTTGGGTTAGTCACTAATTCAGCAGACTGAAAACATACGTCAAAGCCTCATTATGTTCTCTCAATAATACCTGCAGGCTCTAAGTTATTCAAGCAGATTGGATTGTGGCGGCACAGTCCGTAAACCAGTGGTGTTATGGTAATATACAAACCTCAGCTCTCACCAATGTTTGACCACTGCAAGGCAAGTAATCTCCATGACGATGTGGCCCTGAGGGCTGACTGTGGACATTAGATTAAAGAAGAATGGAGTTGATTCAGTTCGAGCAAGAATGGACAATCCCATCTCCAAATCAGTCAGTGGATTCGTCTCCATGGATCTGAGATGAGTCATCTGTAGCTTAGCTATATTAGTGCATTTGGACAAACATGTCACTGTAAACCTTCACGATGATACAAGGCTAGGATGTTCTGTCTAATCAAAAGTCATATCAGTAACGTGTCGTCAGTTCATTTCTCAAGAATTGGGATAAATGATTGTAGGTGGATTATATTACTGAGTGAAAAACATGTTTGGCTAAAGCCTTCTATTGATGCATCAATACCCCTGGTCAAGTAACATCCAAGGAATTTGGACGAATGCTTGTATTTTGTTGGCCAGAGTTGTTATTGGAAAAAGCAACAGAGTGACATGACCCTGGTCAAATCCTGCTCCCTATCAGCGATAACAGACAACATTACAGTACAATGCCGTCACAGAGTGAAAATGCTTTGTGTGGTTCCATCCAATTACTCCGTTTTAATAATCCCCCTGCAGATCGTTCCGGTACAAAAGCTGGAGCCCAGTAATGTGCTGGAAGCTACGCGTCCGCCATCAGCCAGCCATAATCACAATCTCTCCTCTGGGATTTAAGGGAAATGAGGCAAGATTGAGATTTCACATTTCTTTCACACTCAATACCCAACTTGGGTAATATCATAAGATGACAGATGGGTTCTTAGTTGGTTTTGGATAAAAAGTCTTCAAAGCACCAGTGTGTGAGGGTGAGCGTTGGGAGTTTTTAAAAAAGATTTATTTGGAAGTGAGATAATGAAACTTATTTAGCATGTGGGATTACAGGCTGAAGGCTGGTTTTACTCAAAATGTTGCTGTTTTTTTTCTTGATACTAGCAGAGTAAGAGCATCACATAGTCGATTGATTATTATAATTCACATATTTACTGTAAGTAGAGTTTGAGTTTCTGGTGACCTTTTTTAAAAAAAATAATAATAATTTAATAATTACTATGTGCCGGAGGAAGCAGATGTGATTATGGTTGCTTAACATGACTGTAAAAAAAAAAAAGAACTGAATTTAAAGTTACCTTGAACATTTAACTGGTTATGAAAGAGTCTTGATTTAATACTGATGACTCTGGTGCTTGGAAACATTACTGCCAAAATCGAAAATAAAAGTTTTTTTCAAAAGTGAGTGAGAAACCAGTTTTAATTGTCGTCACACAGTCTCTCTCTCCACTGTCATCTTGTCACCTACAGGATACTTAATATTAGCTTAGCTAACTAATTTAGCTTCCACATCAGGGTCAAAAGATTGTTTCACATTTTTCTATCTATCTTAAAGCAGTACATACATTGAATGAGTACTTGGTTGCTGAAATCGTTCGTCCCGCACCTACTCGCTGCAGATAAACCCTCTCCTGAAGCAACCAATACCTCTTACAGTGTATACAGTATATGGCATAAGTGCGAACTCGGGTTTAACATTCTGGGGGCAATAAATGTAGGTAACGTCTCATGGCATCATGTTGTGTGGAGACTGCACTCCAAACAAAAAGGGTTCTTTTCAATATGTTAATATCTCTGAACAGCCATGTGAAGGCAGCAGGTATCTGTTCAGCTGGAGTGATGTTGATGGAGGGTTGTAAAATGAACACAGAACTCCCCGTGCTTATGTGCACATCAAACTTGTTGTTTTGATTTATTACTCGACACAGTTTCTTCTGCACATCAACAGGAGTGTTGGAGACTGACGCTTTGAAAACAGTTCACACAGCTCCACGAAAACAATTGTGTTATTACTTAAACTTAACTTCTTGCTTCGCTTATAACTCCCTCAGGACCGTCCGTTCCCACATCTCACTCAGTGTCTGCATCCTAAACACATGGTAACCAGGGTAACGGTTGCACGCGCCATCCATTGTTTGTCTTTCGTGACATCTCAGTTACGCCTGGAGGGAATCTTTGGCACAAACGTCCACTTTTACTCAAGGATGAACTGATTAGATTTCGGTGGTCAAAGGTCACTGTGACCTCATGAAACAGGTTTTGAGCCATGAATCAAGAATTCATATGCTAACTATGACAATTTCACACAAATGTCTTCATGGTTAAAATGATGAAGTGATGACACATCAGACAGACATGAATGCAAAATGCAACTTAACTTGTTTGCGGAGGCAGACAACCCAGAGTCATTAATAGACAGGTAGATGTGTTACTGTGGTGAGCAACACGATGCCATAGAGATTATTCGGGCTCAACACTAAAGTTAAAGAATACTTTAGAAACATTAAGAGAAACATTAACGTTAACACTGTACAGAACTCCCAACCATCAACCTGTGGAGGTAAAGAGATCAAAAACAAACAATCTGAGCAGAGAAAGGACAGACAGGACAGACAGGAAGGACATCTGAGACATGACGCATCATCAATGAAACAGCACAAAGTAAATGGTGTACGGCCCAATCTTAAACGTTTAAGATTCTTTCTCTTTTCAGTTCGGACCATGACGGGGCCCCGTGGCTCCTTGGGTAGAGAGGGTCGTCGTTTGATCCTCGGCTGCTACGAGTCCTGTGCCGAAGTGTCCCCTGAGCAAGACACTGAACTCCTCCCCGGGCCCTTCTCAGGATAGAGCTGGGTCAAATGCAGAGAACTAATTTCCCCTTGCGGGATGAATAAAGTTTATGTTATCAGATCGTTGCCACTTTAATACCATAACACCTCAAAGTGGGAGGACAAAAAGTCACGTTGCCCCCCTCCCCCCATCCTGGCAAGAGAGACATATGTGCATTTGAGTACAGTTTTGAGACTTAAAACATGTGAACCCGTCCTTTAGTTCAACTAGATTCTGATTCAGACTAAGCCTCATCTTCCTACAAAGTATTTCTATTGGTGAAGTACATTAAAAGCACCACATGTGGCTTACTGGATTTTCTCAGTGTCACCACAGATGAACACGTCACAGAGACGCAAAAAACAGCTTCTTATTATTCATTCTTGTTATCCTACGTGTCCAGTTCATCTGTGTCGCCGCCGTTTTGTTTTTGTTTTTTTTCTTCCACTGCTTGAGTCAGAGCGGTGATGAATTAAAACAAGAACGGCGTTGGCCATTTGAAGTTGGAGGAGAGACGTTATTATGACTTCTCCCTCAAAGGTCAAGTTGAGCCACAGCGAGAGGGGGAGGAAGAGAGGGGTTAAAGGAGGGAGAAGTGTTGAAATAACAAGTTGGCTGCTCGCAGATGGTGCTGAGGCACGGCAGAGCGGGTTCACCACCACAACATTCTGACCACAATTAACACCAATGCAGCCCACTCAAAATCTTAAAGACGGGGGCTGATGGGAGGGAGTTGAGGAAGATTTTTGAAGTTGCAAATTAAAAGGTTTCCATCTCATCCAGTACCCAGTCACTTAAAGAGAGAGCAGGAGCAGAATGGCAGAAAACCAACATTACGTTTTCCTCAAACCACCACCATCATGATTATAATGTTTTTGCTGGTTTGGGGAATCATCTAGTGGTTCTCCGCCCTTAAGGCCTAAACACACTGGGGGGGGGGGGGGGGTATTTTTTGTGCGATTAATTTGCATGTCAACATATTTCTTTAACTGTTTTTTTTCATGAGTTCTTTCACCCAGAAAGCAATTATTATGTGGCGAAAAAGCGGCACCCGTTGGTTTGTGGACTGACGTTTTGAAGCCCATGGCAACCAGTGAAAGAAAGTAACCTAATGTGGACTGTGAAGGAGTGATGTAGAGACAATGTTTACAGCTCTGGTAGCAACCTGTCAATCACAGTAGCCCCGCCCTAAAGCATACCCTGCTTTATGGTCTGTTTGACTCTAAATGGACCATCATTTACTAAATGAACATCATCCTGTATTGAAGAAGACTTGAAACTAGAGATTGAGACCATAAACTCATGTTTACAATGTTTACTGAGGTAATAAATCAAGAGAGAAGTAGAGTCATTTTCTCTTAGACTTCTATACAACCAGAGGAGTCGCCCCCTGATGGTCACTAGAGAGAATGCAGCTTTAAGACACTTCAGCATTTGCTTCACTTTTCCGGCCCGGAGGTTGTTGCCTGGTCCGTGCCGAGACGGCAGACTTGATTACTTCTTTCAACCCTGACAAAGGCTGTGCACAACAGATCCACTCCTTCCATTCCTACCTTTCACAATAAAAGCCCTAGATATATGCACTGTGTAACTATTCATCAGGGGTACTCAGAGCATTTCACTAAAATAACCTCAATCAAATAGTTTACAGTACCCTACAACAATTGAGCTCAGACTGCACTGGTTCCATACGATCCTAGTAGTTGGTCCTCTGCCTGTGTAAATCCATTCAAACATTTCATTGAAACAAATGTTGCAACAGTATGAATAATTTTAATATTCGGTGATGAGTGTTTCGCATCTAGTGTGATTTATACATCACGCCCCCCGGTGTGTGAAGGCCTTCAGGCTTACCGTTAACCTCTGCCACCTGGCTGTTTACACCATCCTGCCACTTTCCCCGCGTGAGCAAGTCCACTGAGCTGGAGATCTGAGAAATTATGTCATTTCCACTCAGCCGACAGGGAGGAGTGATGATCTTGAAGAAAGGGAATTCAGGCTTTGATTAAGAATGTTGTTGTAAAGAAATCTGCCTTCAAACGGCAAGGAAAGACTACAGCGGAGAGAAACATAGACGGTCCCGACCAGGGTCCCCCATGCTCTCTGACCTCAGGGGTAATTTGTTTTTCTTTAGTCAGATTGGCTAAACGCTCGGCACATTGAGGCGACAGGCCGAAGTGTAAATCTTCAAAAACGCTTTTCAGTGTTCCACTCTAGTCGCAACTCCTCTGGGAGAGGAGTGAACCCCAGCCCACCTTCCTCGTCCCCCGTCTTTCTAGACTCTCCCGCTCACATGCATTCTTTGTCTTTTCTCACGTCCTCCCTCCTCTCTTTCCAGCTCTCGCAAGTTTGAAGTAGTGTTGGCAGCTGGGCTGACACGGAGAGTTCAGTTAGGTGGTAGGTCAGCCGCGCTGCCTCTGGAGGGGGGGGCGGCTTTAGATCTCCGCGTGTATTTATGATTCTGCTCCTGTATTGTGACCATAATCTCGTGACAATGCTCACATTGTTTTGATAATTTGCTTTTCCTTGTCACGCATGACCTCACTGGAGCACAGATGTACCGTATGCAAGGATGGACATCTGACCAGCCTTCTGTGCTGCATGGTGTGGATGTAGATGAAGGGGCAAAGGCTTGTATCTATCTGTAAGCCCCTGCTGCCATGTCGTGGCCCCACATTATGAGGAATTGTCTGGAAAGTGGTCGGAAAAATGTCACCATCGCAAGGTTGTTTGTGTGTCAAACGATAGGACGCCGTCTGTTTATCGCTGCCCCCCTGAGTGTGTGCGTCTGCACCCAGCCACACACGTGGATGGGCTCCACAGCGAAGTGACGGATACGAAGCCGAGGAAGGTTGAGAGCCAAGCTGTTTGCCTCTTATTTAGACGTGTGGAGAACAGAGCGCTACACATCGAACCGCATACACACACACACATAATGAGCTTCCACATCAGCTGTTTCCCAGCAGCCAGTTTATTGTGTGCGGCCCTCCAGCACCAGCAGCAGGTCTGTTCAGCACCAGTAAACAGGAACTTTGTTGTCTCCCTTCTTCGCCCTACCAAAATCCTCTAAACAAAGACTGTTTACTTGCCTTTTGCTCTGGAATAAATAAAGGGCAAGGAGACTAACCTCTGATGTCTCCTGTCTTCTGTCTCTGTTTGTACGTGTGTGTGTGTCCTGCTCCGTCCCGCCCTGCAGCTGCTGCACATCTGCATTGAGGGATGGGGGAACTGGCGCTGGTCAGAGGCCTTCAGCGTGGACAACGTAGGGACCCTGCTAAGGACCATTCAGTACAAGGGACGCACGGCTTCACTCATCATCAAGGTGGTGCAGCTCAACGGTGTTCAGAAACAGGTACGGCTTACTGGGCGTTTTTGTTGTAATGAGACATCTTAAATATATCAGAAATAATGCAAGAGAAGAGAATTTTGTATTTTTATTTTCTGAAGCTTTATCCCTTAATGGAGTTCGTTCATGTTGTCATAGACTTGTCATGCTCATTTTTTGTATTTCTTGGGACATAAGAAAAGGTTATACATATTTCATATACTGTATAAGCATAAAGGTTAACCAGAATATTGGTAGAACTAACTGTAGTTAGTTTAAGCAATAAAATGAGAGACAATGTTGAGCGTTACTCAACCAGGATTTCATTTACAGAAAAGAAAAATGACTCACATTACTGGCAACACATTTTAACTATATATTGTGGTGAAAACGCACCACAGCAATAAAGAAGGCACAGTTTTTAACAACACCAAGAATGTAGGGACAGCATGTCTGTTTTTTGTCAGTTTTCATAATCTGTTTCATGGCACTCAAACAAAGGTTTATGAGCTTGAAGCCACCCCATTGATCCACAAAGAAGATCACAGGAAATCATAAACCAGCTGCGGTCCCTTTTAACACAACGAACAGCGTGTTTTTTCCACGAATGCAACGCAGAGCCGCCGTGTTCCTGAAAATGCCGAGATGCCGTCGGATTACGGCGGTGACACTTTGTTATGTAAACAGTGTCAAATGTCGCACATGTCTCCCTCTTGTTCTCCAGACAAAACAGACTCGCCCTCTCGCATCCCTTCCCCCGTCTGTCCCAGACTTTGTTTACATCTTGTTCCCATTGGATCTGATGAAAGGGTTTGAGTGTCGGTCGCATCCAATTCACACAACACTTATCCTCAGAGTGGGACGGCGGCCTCCACCGCAGAGTACATTGGCTCCCGCTTGCGTGAGCGCACCTCATCTTGTGTACTTTTTTGAGGGACGGGGGGGGGGGGTCATCCTCAAAGTGTCACACACTTCTGCACAGTCCCTCTCTGTCCAGATAGTCTCTTCATCGTTTATATTGACACCTCACGTTGACTGCTGCTGTAAATGATGGAGAGATTTCTCTCCAATATCAGTACCAACGCCACAACCTGCAGAACACACACATGTAGATATAAAACACACACACACACACACAGAGCGTCGAAAGCAATCAATTCTGAGCACATTTAGTTGTGTCAGTCCCAGATGAGAGCTCCCTGGTGCGTGGTGGCTTGGCTTTGCGTGTGCATTTGTGTCTATAGATACAAACATAACGTGCATACAGTTGTGTGAAAAAGTGTTTGCCCCCTTCCTGATTTCTTATTTTTTTGCATGTTTGTCACACTTAAATGTTTCAGATCATCAAACAAATTTAAATATTAGACAAAGATAACACAAGTAAACACAAAATGCAGTTTTTAAATGAAGGTTTTTATTATTAGGGGGGAAAAAAATCCAAACCTACATGGCCCTGTGTGAAAAAGTGA
>NW_022280564.1:8188-13191 GCF_004355925.1 Anarrhichthys ocellatus | reverse complement strand
AAGAAATCAGGAAGGGGGCAAACACTTTTTCACACAACTGTATGTCCACACAAGTAGGGATTGTATGTACAGTACATATATCGGTGGACCATGACCTACTGCTGAAAGAAAAGTAGTACATGCATATGGTATATGGATGCATTTCCGTCATTGCTTAAAAAAAAGTGATGCATCAGCATTTCTTAACTTTGTTTTTGTTTGTTTTTTGAAGTGAAACCTCACTGAGGTAAACCCTGTTTTTCCATAGTAAAGAATCCTGTAGTGTTCCTAAATGCGTTGGTATGCTTAGCCCAAAATGTATGTCAAGCAGCGTCTAAAACACTAAACTCATGTAGCAATTCTTGTTTTTATGAACATACTGGGACTCAGATGTAGAGCTTGTGTCAGACTCTCATTTGTGTGTTCATGGTCAATGAACAGAGAATGTTAAAGCATCTTCTTTAAAGGACATAATAAGATCAACAGGACATCTTTGCATTCAAGGCTTGGTGTTATTTTAGTTGCATTTAATCCTCCTCTGTAACCTTCTTCTCTTCCAGGTAATAATCTGCGGGCGGCAGGTGATGTGCAGCTACCTGACTCAGGACATTGAGCTGCGGGCGGTGCAGCACTACGTGGGGCCCGACGGCCAGACGGTGGTCAGGGAACACTGCGACTGCCTGGAGGCTGGGGCCAAGCTGCCCTCGTACGTGCTGGAGGACGCCGAGATGACAGAGCTGTGCGTGAGGGCCAGGGGAGATGAGGACTGGTCCCAAGACGTTGAGCTGGAGAGGAGGGAGAAGGGCAACAGCAGCTCTGTTGTGCAGGTACGGTAACACAAACGGACCTGGACTGAGACCTTGGAGTCGCTATATGACCTTTGAGTTGAAGTCCTTTAAGTTGTTTTAAATGTCATTTTCAAAACATACACGTTTGACGTGGAGGGATATTGTTGACAAACACAGATGGACGCACACATTGCACGCACCACTGCTTCTAACCACTCCAGCCACACACACAGGTTTGGACTGGACCACCAACCATGTCCGGATCCTTCTCTCCTGGGTGGCCACAGTGGCAGAGCCGCTCACGGTGGGAGAACAGATGGAGATCGTCCCCTCAGATAGGCTTACAAAGGCCCTCCAACCCAAAACCCGACCATGATGAGAGGCAGAAAATACAGTTTATGCTCTCTCATAACAACGCTAACCATAGACAGGAAACACTAGCTGATACGTGGGCACAGGGAGAGGCTTTGAAGGCACTTTCGCACCGCTGGACCGGCGCCAAACAATCGTTCCTTTGCTCCGTCTCCTGCGGTTCTCGCTCTTGTTCTGTATTTTTCTTGGTTTCCCGTCATTGTTTGTCTCTCTCTCTTTGTTTTCTTCCTTTATAAGCCCCTTGCTGTTCACAGCTATCTAGTTTCTGCAGCTCCAGCTTCTGTGTGCGGCTGTGAACATCCCTGACTCCGCTCCCATCTCTCCGCTGTTATCTCCTCTCCTCAGATCAGCCGTTCATTACACATATGGAGGTTTGGCTCGGAATGAGAGCCTGGACTAGTAGCTGGGTCCACAGATCTCTCCATCTCTGTCGGTCTCCTGATATTTCACTCTCTCGTTTCCTCCCCCTGTCTCTCTCGCCCACACACTGGCTCGCTTGTCTATCTTGTAGCTGTTCACTCCTCTTCTTTATTTACTTCATCCCTTGGCTTTCGGCTCGTCCACCTGTTCCACCCTCTGACTCTCTCCCCTGTCTCTTTTCTCATCCGTCTGATTAACCGGTAATCCATCTGTGGTAACTCCTCTTCCTCATATCTCACCTTCCTCCTCCCTAACTCCGATTTTCAACATCGTCCTTTACTTTTGACAAAGCACAGGAGGTCGTCTCGACCTTATCCCAGCTGTTTTCGGTGGATCAGGCCTAAAGAGTATCTGTTTTCCAAAGTTTCACTACCTCATCCCAACAAGGCTGTTTTTTTTTTTTTTTTTGTTTTTTTTTCTCTCAAGGCGCACTCTGTTAGAACTGAATGGTCTCTTGGCTCCACTCTCTCTGTCCCCACCAAGTACATGAAGTCCTCGGTCTGTCATAAACCAAACCGCTTGTAATGTGCCTTGGCTTTAGGGAGACTTTAACTTTAAACTACTGGAAGAAGCCAAGAAACAAACTCGTTTTAGGATAAAACATGATAATGCATTACTGATGGGGGCTATAAACATTCTGTCTGTGAATAAAAGGCAGCACAAGGCAATAAAGTAATCAGATATCCATATTTTTGCACTGTACCCGCAAACAAAAACAATCAAGTTGCCCTCGAGTGCCCTTGATCAATCTTTTTTCTGTTAACCCTTCGTAGTAATTGAAAGATATGAGCACTGTAAGACTAAAAGGTTTTGGATTAGACAGCTTGGAATCATAAGTAATGAGACTGTCAACAACAGCAAGTTTGTCTCTTTTTCAGGTGCCTTGCTCCAGCGGTTCTTTGCTCTATGTTTGGTGCACTCTTATCACAATTGAACCTGGCTCTCACATGCAGCAGAGAGTGGTGAGTATCTCTACACACACACGCACAGCGTTCATTTCCATGTTGTGACACAAAGTTGTTGTTTTTTATTTCCTGATGCTCTATCTGCTTTCACTATGTGCAGGTATTCCACTCTTGCCAGGTAGTTAGAGCAACATGTTATTGATTACTACGGGATGCTATGCCACTATTCCAAAACCACCAATAGTCCAAAGAAATTCCCAACACTCCGTTATCCAGAAAACAAATGTCCATTGCTCCAGAAGTACATGCTCTGTCAGCTACAAACAGAAGCACGTGGCTAATTATTATGCAGGATGACGTCATCTGGTGGCAATATCTTTTGTTCTACTCTGGCGTGGCCCGGCCTACTCTGCGTCTTGGCTTACCCTGATATTCTTACCCTAAAAATCTCACTCCTCATGCCTAAACCTCACCAGCCAAACTAACGAAGTCAACCAGTACCAGCCAGTCAGAGGAAGAGTAGGGCAATTTATGGCTTCCCCGTTGTAGTAAATGTTGTCGGATGACATCATTCTGCATAATAATTAGCCATGTTGGTGTGTTTTCAGAGCAATGGGCAGTCCTCTACAAGAGGACACCAACACATTACATACCCATGTACATTTCTTTTTACTTTGTTGGCATAATTCAACATAAAACCATCCCAGACCAGCCTGGTGTGGTTGTTTTTACTTGGTTGATCTGTACTATTGTCACACAATTTAGTGCCATGTTTTCAACCCATTGTATCTAATTGGGATTGCCGGAATTCCTTAATTAGTCCAAAATGAGGAAACAGACCTCATAAGAATACACGGCAGCTGAATTGTTGAACATCTCACTATCCTTTTCCCAGTTTAATTCAGTACTGCCTGTTTGTTTGAGCAGTTTGTCTCACTGATGATTGTTCTGTATGACTCCCGTTTCAGGTGGTGTTCAGTCCACTGTTTGTCATGAGGAGCCACCTGCCAGATCCAGTAACCGTCCACATAGAGAAGAGGAGTCTAGGGCTGAGAGAGAGCCAGCCGATACATGGCCAGGGCCACCAGGAGCCCCTGTTAAACACCGAGGCCGACCTCACCCACCACCTGACTTTCCAGGCCAGGTAAAGAAAAGAACAAAAGCCAAGAGCTTTACCACATTGAGTATTGCTGAACATTTACAATACTTTTAAACCCTGATAAAGACAAAATAGATCTTAAGTGTATAAAAAAAAAAAATCTACCTCACCTGCAAGACCAAGCAAAAAAGTCTTTTAGATCACAATAGTTTCCATTCTCGCTATTTTCTCATGACCAAGATGGTTGCTGATCAGCAGTTCTTTCAGTCCAGTGTCGGATTATGTCATCAGCCACCAGCTCCCACCGCCGCAAAGGACCGCAGAGTCTGACTCTGGTCTTCTGTCGTGTTTTTTACACCTCGATGTGACAAAGGTGGAGAGACACTTACTTAAGATTCTTTCGCACCACATTTCCAATTTCCATGAGCCAACTTGGAGACGTGATCCAGGGGAACCCAGGCACAATGCAGGGGAACAGGAAGCCAACTTGGCAGCAGCTGAGACGCTGACACTCCCAACTCCAACATGTCAGGTTGGACCATAATTACACCTCATTTAGATGCAGGCCCTAACAGAGAGCAGGTCTTTCGCCCCCGTATTGGATTGCGTGCACGCACACGTGTTTCTGCGTCTGTCGCTGTCTTAGTTGTCTGTGTGCCAACGCAAGTGTGGCAGTCGCCACTTCATCACGGGCAGAGTCTGTCACATACATCACTGCTACGCCTGTCACTCGGGCCCCAATTTGTCAGTGTGTGTTCACACGTTCTCATATTGTGCGTATCCTCTTGCAAGAGACAGCTTTTCATCCAGTTTGTCGCGGTGGGTTCCACTAAGCCGAACCAGTCGTCTAAAATTTGGATTGCGTCGAAATCTGCGCGTAAAAGGGAATCATCTGTAAGGTTGTGAATTCTAATGACATCTCCTGCCTCGTGTGTCATGTCACAGTGGCAGATGCTTTAGTCCAAAGAGTCTCTCAGTAACACAAGTGTTTATGTTTCTGTATGGGTGGCCCCAGGGGGGGAAATAACTACCACATGTGTACATGCCGCGTCCTTGTTGTTCCTACTGTGTTTGTGATCTGTACATCTGTAATCTATGTTGTTTTATGCGGATCCATGAAAGACACATTGCCCCTTTTTGGTTGCAGCTAGTGGCGATCTGAATAAACGGAGTAAACGTTGAGTGTAATTGACTCCCCTTGAGAGATTTTCTTTGCTGTAACCGTTGTGTGTTTGGATATCTGGTCACAAAGTTTGTTTTGATTTCAGCTGCCATTAAGGAACCACAGTGGCCATAGAGTGACTGGGAATATTTTTGGCCCCTGTTGTTGGAGATAAATCCTTTTGGGGTTTTTTTCATGCGAGCTCAGTAACAACTAAGTGTCTTGTCTTTCTGGTTTGCGACCGCAGTGCTCCTCGTGTTTACAATCCGTCCCCTGCC
>NW_022280564.1:0-8088 GCF_004355925.1 Anarrhichthys ocellatus | reverse complement strand
CCCCCCCCCCCCCCCCCCCCCCCCCCAAACCTCTAGGACGGATCCAATCTCCAATGTTCGCTGGTCAACAGCTCGTCTTACCTTCCTGTTGTTATACATAGCTGTGGGCTCTAATGGACGAGGTGGAGAGCAGAGCTGCTGTCTGCGACACAAGAGAGACACAGACGGGTCTTAACCAGAACCGTTGCGTCCCACTCCCCTCGAACCGGCCACCACATTAGAAAGCTGAGGGTTTACAATCAGAAGTCTCTTCCAGTTTCCCCCCTCCCCCCTCAGGAACTGTTCTGGATGAAAAGCTTCCTGTCAACACCTTGTCGGCGTCCTCTGTCTTGCCCCCAGATCCATAAGCAATTGTCCCGTGTTCCTTTTATAGCACAATGAGCTCTATTAATAAACTACTGCTTTGGGGTAAGGGGGCTGCTTTGCTTCAGCCAAGTGGAACTGGATGCTGCCCAGAGAAAGAGAAGAAGCTATTACAGTTTGGATTTAGTTCTTTTTTTGTTTTTGTTGCAAATCCATAATTGACCAGTCTGGGGCTGAAGGATCCAATAGGATTTTTTTACTGCTGTTCAGCTTTCTCTATGATCTTTGTCAATTAGTGTTTGTAAGACAAGACTGCATGTCAGGAAGGGAAAAATCCCAAACAAAAGGCAGATTCAAGCCCTCGTTGAGCTTTCGGGCGGAAAAGCAGAGTTTAGCCGGAGGTCACTTCGATTGTTGCGAACAGAACAATGGGAACAGTCTGCTGCTGTCAAGAGATGTCTTGTTCTTCAGTGAAATAAAAAATAAAAACCAGTTTGAATCGTCAGAATAAGTAAACGCGCTTCCAAGTCTGGTTTGCTGTCAAAAAATATCCAGCAGTGGTTCACAACCGTGTGCCTTTATAACCCCACGAGTGAGTAGGTTTTCATTTCAAGCAATCGCTTGTCACACCATCCACCATGACTGATCAGGACATGACCAGGACATGGTCAGAATAAGTGGAATCAGCTGGTACAGGAGGACCCTGCAGATTGTCGGGTAGAGATAGTGCATGTTTCAGTGTACGTGTCCTGCGAGGACATGTATGGAATGGGAATGTTTGTCCACACAGACAAACAAATGCACCTAACTCGGCTGGTTAACAAAATCCATAACGATTTTTGTGCTCCATCTTTTCAGGGAGTACGAAGACGCTTCCAACTGTGCCGTGCCGATCTCCACTAGCCTGATCAAACAGATCGTGAACAAGAACGGAGGCGAGGACAACCTGGAGCACATCCTGGCCGACTTCTATGGTCCGAGGCCCTCCGCCGGGCCGCCGTGGCCCTACGGCGCCAAAGATGCTGACAGGTACCCCCCCCTCCCACTAGCTGCTGGTCAGTGCTCTGCATTTGTGATGATTGCAGTTTTGTGTTTTTACTTCTACGATTTGTCTTTTTTAAACAGAATCTTGAGGCGCCCGTCTGCACTTAGAAGTGCCCGGGTAGTATGAACAAGGTGGAGTGAGGCAGGATAGAGAAATAATGACACATTGTGCAAGTTGTGAGCCAGATTCATGCTCAAAACCAACACGAGTGCCCCACGACACCTTCTGTTCTTTTGTAATAAGTCAACATGTGTTATTCTGTGCCATCTTTATTGTAGCGCTTCTGCGGCAAGCGTTAACTCCCACTGTTAGATTTCACAACACAAATGTCAGTGTGTTTTGCAGTGTGTGCTCTCTAATAGTAGGCTTCATACAGCGTCCCTCCTCAAAGCACAAAGTTGTGCAAGCGAACTCTTCAATGAGGGAGGCTTCTCTTTTTATTTCCTTAGTCTTTGTTCACATAATAAAACCGTTAACGGCAAGGACAGTGCAGAGCCGCACATCAGAAGTCGTGCCCACAGACCGGAGGTTTGGGGGCTGTCACTCACTCACAGTTCCGCTTTCTCACACTAGTCACAGGGCCTTGCGTGCAGTTAAAAAACTTGGCACAGCTCTGCAAGAGCGTACAGTGTGCGCGCTGTATGGATGAGTGCAAATGTGGCCCGCCGTGCATGAGGCTCCATACACGATCGGGGCAGCACACACATGTGGATCTGTCCGCAAATGTCACTCTGGGAATCATCTTTTGTCACAAAGCAATCACATTCTGATAGCAGCCACATGCTCTCCCACAGGCTCCGAGTTACAAGAGAGTCCTGGCGGATCTATCTGCTGGACATGTGGGCCATATGTCTGCCTGTGGTTGCCCCCGGGGTTTCTCCGCTCTCTATACGTACTCCAACACGCACACAGATTGTTGCCCTGCACATGGGTGCAGACACACACATAACGCTATTGTTGCACACACATACACCACTGTTCACATCGCTCACCTTTAAATGTCACATACACACACACACACACACACACACACGGTGGACGGCTGCTGTCTGGTGGGTTTGGTGTCTGGTTTCTCCGTCAGCCGGGCCCCCCCCCCCCCCCCCACTGCGAGACAAAAGCCCAAGGCCAAAGCACGTTTCCGATCAGCTTGTCTGAAGCCCAGAACTCTGCTACTTTTTGTTCAAGAGCATGAGGGGGGAAAACGATCTGAGGAAAAAGACCGTAAAAAATATGCCAGTAGTAGGATTAATAGCACCGATTGCTATCTGTAAACACACTCAGAACTTGGACAGCAAGTGAAAGCCACAGTTTAATTTGTATGTTTTTGTTTAATGTTGATAACAGGGATGCAGTTTGCTGTTTGAAAAGAGGCTTCTCGGTCTCTCCGGCTCGGTGGAGAAACCGAACCGACTGCCTGGCAGGGAGTGTGTAAATATTGTGTCTTAAAGGGCCAGAGGAAGTTGAAAGTGGTAAAAGTTATTTTTCTTTCTCTGTTGGATTTTTTTAATGGCAGAGAGGCACCTCCACAATCATTAAACAAATAGCTTGTAGTGGTTGGGGTTAGGGTAAGCCCTAGCTACAGGCTTGTGTGTGTGTCTGTGTGTGTGTGTGTGTGGGTGTGGGTGTGTGGGTCAGTTCTCCCCGTCCTCTTTCGAATTTCATGCGGTTACTGTCACTTATCCAGTCAAGCTCACCATTGCTGTTGTGTATCGCCCACCAAGCCCTCTTGGTGAGTTCTTGGAAGATCTCGACACATTAGTCTCACACTTCCATGATGATGGCTCCGCACTCATCCTGCTCGGAGACTTTAACATCCAGACTGATAAATTAGAACCGCTTCTTTCCTTCCTCTCCTCTTTTGACCTTTACCCCGCCTCTTCTCCTCCTACCCACAAGGCCGGCAACCAGCTGGATCTTATCTTCACTAGACACTGTTCTACTGCTAACCTCTCCGTCACTCCCCTCCAGCTCTCTGACCACTATTTCATGTCTTACTCCCTCTCCCTCTCCTCTCCCCCCGTACTTCCACCACCTACCCACATGGTTTCTACCCGTAGTCATCTCCGCTCCCTCTCCCCGGCTGATCTTTCATCTTCTGTTACCTCTGCTCTCCCTGACCCTGAAGCCTTCTCTCTCCTATCCCCTGATATTGCTACTGATCTTCTCCTCTCCACCCTTTCCTCTTCTTTGGACAACCTCTGTCCCTTCACCTCCAGGCCTGCACGGCCAACCCCACCTGCCCCATGGCTGTCGGACTCAGTGCGTAATGACAGACGGAGCCTAAGAGAGGCTGAGCGTAAATGGAGAAAAGGCAAACTCCCAGGGGACCTTCTTAACTTCCAAGCTCTTCTTTCCACTTTTTCCACCACTCTATCTACTGCTAAAGCTGCTTTCTTTCGCTCCAAAATCCTAACCTCTGCTTCCAATCCTAAAAATCTATCTCCACCAAAACAACCTCTTGGACCCTCACCAGTCCGGGTTCAAAGTGGGTCACTCGACTGAGACAGCCCTCCTTGCGGTGACGGAGTCGCTTCACGCAGCGAGATCTAACTCTCTCTCCTCTGTCCTGATTCTCCTGGACCTGTCTGCGGCGTTTGACAATGTTAACCACCAGATCCTCCTATCCACCCTTGAGGGGATGGGCGTTTCAGGCTCTGCACTCTCCCTGTTTGCATCCTACCTGACAGGTTGATCCTACCAGGTGTCATGGAGGGGCTCTGTGTCGGAACCATGCATGCTGACTACGGGGGTTCCAAAAGGCTCAGTCCTGGGCCCCCTTCTTTTCTCGCTCTACACAACATCTCTGGGTTCTGTTATTCGCTCGCATGACTTCTCTTACCATTGTTATGCCGATGACACCCAGCTGGTCTTGTCATTTCCCCCCGGGGACACTCACGTGGAGGCACGCATCGCTGCGTGCTTGGCTGACATCTCGAAGTGGATGACGACACACCACCTCAAGCTCAACCTGGACAAAACCGAGCTACTGTTCCTCCCGGGGAAGGGTTGCCCGCACCGAGACCTGTCCATCACCATTGATGATACCGTGGTGACGCCAACTCGAACTGCGAGAAACCTGAGTGTGACCCTGGATGACCAACTGTCGTTCTCAGCAAACATTGCATCGGTTACACGCTCCTGCAGATTCCTGCTCTACAACATCAGGAGGATTCGCTCCTTCCTCACTGATGAGATGGCGCAGGTGCTCATCCAGGCTCTGGTCATCTCCCGCCTGGACTACTGCAACTCACTACTTGCCGGAGCCCCGGCGTCGGCCATCAGACCTCTGGAGCTTGTCCAGAAAGCTGCAGCTCGCCTGGTGTTCAATCGCCCCAAGTTCTCCCACACAACTTGCCTTCTCCGTTCTCTACACTGGCTACCTGTAGGAGCCCGCATCCAGTTTAAGACTCTGGTGCTAGTCTACAGGGCAGTGAAAGGAACAGCTTCTTCCTATCTCCAGGCCATGGTCAAGCCCTACACTAGCCCTATCCCGCTCAACCGCACGAACAGCGGTCCCCGTTCCGCAGCGGGGGAGTCTTTAGGGTATGTGACGAGTCTGAGGTGGCAGTTTGGTAGGTTTAGCCGAGTCCAGGCCTGCTTCGGGGGAGAGGGGAGACTGGTTTTGATGGTTTTGAACTTCAGAGTGAGTCTGAGAGAACTGTTTGTTTGGATCTCTTCTGGCACTGCTCTGTTTAGGGTTCACAGGACCGTGATTACCGTGATATGACTGCTGCTGTCGGTGGATTGGTTTGGTGCGTGTGTTTTCTCAGATGCCCTGTCGACTGAATCTGTTTGCATTGCATAACTTGTCTGCAGACCTTTTCTTTTATGTGTATTTGTTTAGACTGTCAGTGTGTTCATTTGTCTGCACAGTATAACAGTACAACAATTGTTTGTTTATGTACGACACATTTCAATGTTCCATACTCGGCACTGTGTAAAACATGTCCATAGATGAATTGCATAGAGTAGACGGGGCAAATTGTATCCTTAATTAAAGTAATTGAGCATGAATGAGTTTTATTACCAAGTTGACAATATGGTTGTTTATCAATACTGCATTACAGGTAGCTGTGTGTCTGTCTCTCTGTCTATATGTATGTCATTATAGCTTTGTGTCTACGGTGAAGTGTTTACAGTCCATGTACAGCCATGGCCTTATACTGCAGAGGCTTACATGAGATACAAGCTCATGTGTCCCGCATGTCTGCATTGTCCAGCCCAGAAGGTGTACCTGTGCTTCACATGTGTGCATCATCTGTACTGTAAAGACCAAAGCTTTCACTGTTTCTGGCTGCATGATTGAATCACTGTTCTCTCCTCACAGGTCAGTGCTTGAGCCCCTCGCCCAGTGGGACAGTCCCATGCAGGTTAAGTTATCCTGCTGGAAGACCGGGCTGAACACCCTGCTGGTGGAGCTGTTGCCCTGGGCACTGCTGGCCAACCACTCCCAATGGGACCTCTGGCTTTTTGAGGGAGAGACCATCGTTCTGCAGATACCAGCCGGCAAGGTCATTGTGCCCCCCAACTTCAAGGTATGGTGCCACATGCTACATATACGTACATGTGTCCTCCAAGAGACCGATATTAAAAAGACGCTACAGAGGCCCAGATATCCTGACTTCTGGTCCCAAGCTCGTCTTTCCTTAGACTTCTATGTCTTCAGATTCCGACGTAGGCTTCAAGACAAAATCAGGATAATGACTTCATCAGGGTCCTTTTCTTTAGAAATGTCCCTCCACAATCACAGAAGACAATATACAGCTGTGTTCCAGGCTGAGTAGTACTCCAGTAGACTGAACTTCGTGTGTAAAAGTCTGTTCTTTATTTTCTTGTATCGTGTCCACCGGTAGCCACCGGTAGCCATGACCGGAGCCATTCTGTTTTCATCCGTCCAGTCCATTCTAGTGAACGATATCTCAGGAACCCCTCGAGGGCATTTCATCAATTTGGACTCCACCTGGACTCAAGGATGAACTGATTACAGTTTGGTAGTCAAAGGTCAAGGTCAAACGTACTCAATGATGAACTGATGAGGTTTCAGTGGTCAAAGGTCACACGTGACTCAAGAATTAAATCAATGACTATTTCACGCAAATGTCTATGAGGATAAAAGGATGAAGTGATGACAGTTTGAACATCTCTGGTTAGTGGGGGAATACTACAGCAAGCTAGTAATAGTAGTTTTATATAATACTTGCATATCGTTTACTATTCTGTATCAAACAAGTCATATTGCATCAATGTTTCAGGTTAAAAGTTTAGTATTGGTCAATTTCGGCAGTGAAAATATTTCTGATTCTGTATGTTATTCTAATTTTAGTGGCTGCATGATCTACAGTGATTGTTCTATTGCACTGAAGACTGTCTTTAGACCAAGACCTAGACGAAGTCGGCCTTTTTGTGGCATTTCATTATGAAGCCAGCTCTTCCCTCATCTTGAATATTAAGCTGCATTACAACAATATTCCCCGCCGAAGCCTTTATCTGCAGCCAAGTTCTGTCACCGAATACTGCGGGCATGTCTACTCAGTGGCTTCTGTGATCAGAAGCAGAGGTCTGCAGAGGATTTTCCCCCCGTGGAACATAACGCACACGTTACACAGACTGTTCCACCGCTCACCCGGCGCTAAGCGGGGAAGGCAGCGTGTCAAAGAACAAGTGCTGATATGGTTGAGCTCAAAGAAACAAAAATATAAAGTTGTAAATGTGCAAAAGCCTGTGAAATAAAATGAAATACAGCATTGTTACCGTAGAGCCCTGCTTTTTATCATGGCATGACGTGTGAAGATTTGGTCTCCGCTGACACCAGAGTTGATTGGTTTACGGGAGAAGGTTGCTGTTTGATCGGCATGTTTCATCTGCTAGCTGCGGAGCCAGACGACCAATCAGTGTCATTCTAGCACTAGCACTTTAAGTATGTCCTCCTAACAAAGCCAACAGTCGTGGAGCTTGTATACTCCTCAGTTCCAGGACTAATTGAGATGTTATGCACTGAACATGGACACTGTCAGGAGCATTGTGCTGAGTTGTCTGTAATGAAGCCACAATTGACCCCGCCATGTGGCCGTTTCCAAAATGCAATCAAATTCAGGCGATTTAGATATCGCATTTCGTTTGACATGACTAAAGATTTGACCTCAGATTCCTTCCATCTGATTTCCTCCTCACGCTTTCATTTTTCCCCTCACTGCCTTCCCAACCGCCCAGGAAGCCTTCCAGATTGGCATCTACTGGGCCCACACCAACACTGTCCACAAGTCCACGGCGCTCAAACTGGTCCACGACCTGACCTCTCCCCGATGGAAGGAGGGATCCGGCTCAGGGGTGGTCACTCTGGACGAGGAGGGATACGTGGAGGCCGACATCACCCTGGGAGCCTTTCCCGGACGGCAGAAGGTGAGGGAAACAGTGGCCACTTGCTTCATCGTTGAATTTGTAAAGTCACTGAATTTAGATTTAATCCATGTTGGTGGCGTATGAAAATGTTTCGTAGTACTATTCAGTGAAATGTAGCTAACTAAAAACGTTTGCACAGACGGTATGTGAGTGATTGTTTTATCTTGAAACTGCTTGTTCTATCCACTATAGCTGACAAATTGGGTGTCCGTTGTTTCCTCTGCAGCTGTGTCAGTTCTGCGTGTCGTCCGTGGTGAAACACGGCATCCAGATCCTCCAGATCGAGGACAGAACTGTTCTTGTCAACAACACCCCGTACACGATCCAGTGCAGGCCTCTGC
>NW_022280563.1:26154-26424 GCF_004355925.1 Anarrhichthys ocellatus | reverse complement strand
AAAGAACCACACTGATGGAGCACTAGAGGGAGAACAGAGTCCATGATGTAAAGAACCAAACTGATGGAACACTAGAGGGAGAACAGAGTCCATGATATAAAGAACCAAACTGATGGAACACTAGAGAGAACAGAGTCCATAATGTACGAGAACCACACTCATGGAGCACTAGAGGGAGAACAGAGTCCATGACATAAAGAACCACACTGATGGAACACTAGAGGGAGAACAGAGTCCATGACATAAAGAACCACACTGATGGAGCACTAG
>NW_022280563.1:0-1154 GCF_004355925.1 Anarrhichthys ocellatus | reverse complement strand
GTACATTTATAACAAATACCACACATATTACGGTAATCAGCGTTGCATATGTGTCTGACCTAAATACCTTTTGTTGTTCAGTTTTTGTTCATCCTGCATCGCTCTGTTCTGTTCTTTAATGTAGCGTTACTGGAGCGACAGAGCCTCTCCCAGCTGTTAGCAGACTGTTGTTAGCGAGCTTTACCCAGCATGCAGTTCGGCGGTGAAATTTTATAAATGTACAATTATTAGTGTTACAGGTTGTTTATGTGTCACAAACTGTTGTGTCGTGGTGTTTTGCCCTGTTAAAGAGTGTTATAACCATGACTAGGGTTCCCTCTCAATACACTTAAGACAACTAGCTCCGACTGTAGCGCTCTCAGTGGCGAACAATATATTCTGCTGCCTGTTGAAGAGTGACAGAAGTTGTTTCGGCTGTGCACCGGTATGACGGTATGTGAAAAATTCATATTGTACGGGAAATTAAAACCGGTATACCGGTTGAACCGGTATCTGACAGTATCTGAGTATAATTATCGGTATCTTGATATCTTCAGTGTTACTGATCCGTTCTGGTCTCTGGTCCTTTAGGAACTGGTCTCTAATCCTGAGTTCATCTTGGGCGGAGCCACCAGAACCGACATCTGCCAGGGAGCTCTAGGTGAGTTTTCCTGAATGTTCCTGAACACACCACAGCCTCCAGGCTATCAGACAGTCCCTGAACACATCACCAGTAACTCCTGAGTCTTATGAACCATTGCAGACTTTTGAGTGTGTTCCTTTACTTTAAGAGTTATTGTCGAGAGAGAGAGAGAGAGAGAGAGAGAGAGAGAGAGCACAACCAATGAGGACACACCCTGTACACACACTCTGTGACTCACCAGCATGCCGTGCCTCCAGGAGACCACAGACTCTGTTGTTGTGTAACTTTGCAGTAAAGATTTGTTTCTGCAAGTAGAAGTTAAAGTTGGTCAGTCCAGGAATTTAGATCAGAGTGAGACCTCTTGGTTACAAACAGGGAGGAGTTACACTGCAGCAAATATTTGTGGTGAGAAAGTACACAAGAATAAAAATACTCTGAACACACTCAGCAGGGTTTGTCTGATCCTCCACAGTACACAGTGAACTTTATAATATATCGTACACAGTGAACTTTATAATATATCGTACACAGT
>NW_022280562.1:26154-26424 GCF_004355925.1 Anarrhichthys ocellatus | reverse complement strand
AAAGAACCACACTGATGGAGCACTAGAGGGAGAACAGAGTCCATGATGTAAAGAACCAAACTGATGGAACACTAGAGGGAGAACAGAGTCCATGATATAAAGAACCAAACTGATGGAACACTAGAGAGAACAGAGTCCATAATGTACGAGAACCACACTCATGGAGCACTAGAGGGAGAACAGAGTCCATGACATAAAGAACCACACTGATGGAACACTAGAGGGAGAACAGAGTCCATGACATAAAGAACCACACTGATGGAGCACTAG
>NW_022280562.1:0-1154 GCF_004355925.1 Anarrhichthys ocellatus | reverse complement strand
GTACATTTATAACAAATACCACACATATTACGGTAATCAGCGTTGCATATGTGTCTGACCTAAATACCTTTTGTTGTTCAGTTTTTGTTCATCCTGCATCGCTCTGTTCTGTTCTTTAATGTAGCGTTACTGGAGCGACAGAGCCTCTCCCAGCTGTTAGCAGACTGTTGTTAGCGAGCTTTACCCAGCATGCAGTTCGGCGGTGAAATTTTATAAATGTACAATTATTAGTGTTACAGGTTGTTTATGTGTCACAAACTGTTGTGTCGTGGTGTTTTGCCCTGTTAAAGAGTGTTATAACCATGACTAGGGTTCCCTCTCAATACACTTAAGACAACTAGCTCCGACTGTAGCGCTCTCAGTGGCGAACAATATATTCTGCTGCCTGTTGAAGAGTGACAGAAGTTGTTTCGGCTGTGCACCGGTATGACGGTATGTGAAAAATTCATATTGTACGGGAAATTAAAACCGGTATACCGGTTGAACCGGTATCTGACAGTATCTGAGTATAATTATCGGTATCTTGATATCTTCAGTGTTACTGATCCGTTCTGGTCTCTGGTCCTTTAGGAACTGGTCTCTAATCCTGAGTTCATCTTGGGCGGAGCCACCAGAACCGACATCTGCCAGGGAGCTCTAGGTGAGTTTTCCTGAATGTTCCTGAACACACCACAGCCTCCAGGCTATCAGACAGTCCCTGAACACATCACCAGTAACTCCTGAGTCTTATGAACCATTGCAGACTTTTGAGTGTGTTCCTTTACTTTAAGAGTTATTGTCGAGAGAGAGAGAGAGAGAGAGAGAGAGAGAGAGAGCACAACCAATGAGGACACACCCTGTACACACACTCTGTGACTCACCAGCATGCCGTGCCTCCAGGAGACCACAGACTCTGTTGTTGTGTAACTTTGCAGTAAAGATTTGTTTCTGCAAGTAGAAGTTAAAGTTGGTCAGTCCAGGAATTTAGATCAGAGTGAGACCTCTTGGTTACAAACAGGGAGGAGTTACACTGCAGCAAATATTTGTGGTGAGAAAGTACACAAGAATAAAAATACTCTGAACACACTCAGCAGGGTTTGTCTGATCCTCCACAGTACACAGTGAACTTTATAATATATCGTACACAGTGAACTTTATAATATATCGTACACAGT
>NW_022280561.1:26334-26404 GCF_004355925.1 Anarrhichthys ocellatus | reverse complement strand
AATAAAAATATTCCCATAGTCGAAATTATGAGATAGAAAGTCGAAGTTATGAGATAGAAAGTCATAATTA
>NW_022280561.1:25979-26324 GCF_004355925.1 Anarrhichthys ocellatus | reverse complement strand
AAGTCGAAGTTATGAGATAGAAAGTCATAATTATGAGATAGAAAGTCAAAATTGTGAGATAGAAAGTCAAAATTGTGAGATAGAAAGTCATAATGATGAGATACTTAATTAAACACAGTCACAGTAGAAGCAGCTCTTTGGCTGGTTACTCTACACTTGACATGGAAATGTATTGTGAGTACATTGAAGACTACTTTAAACGTGGCTTTACAACAGATGAAACACTTCACGTGGGATTGTGCAAACGCACCCTTGAAAGGATTTTAAGCATTGAACAAAGTTATTGTAATAACTTGTGTTTGATATTTTCTTTAATAGTTTGATCTTTGATAGAGTAATGTGGGT
>NW_022280561.1:16380-25969 GCF_004355925.1 Anarrhichthys ocellatus | reverse complement strand
CCGTGATGCTGATGTGGCCCAGAGTGAAAATGAGTTTGACACCCCTGGTGTGAAGCATGGAGCGTGAATCTGTGTGTGTGTGCGCCAGGCAGCGCGTAGGGGTCTAGTGAGGCAGGCCGCCTGTGCTTCGTACCCTCATTCCGTCCGATTGCCATGACGACCCCATTAATCAGCCAAGCTGGCACAGAGTAGGCTTCCCAGCCCAGCCTGAGATCAATATACACACAATACACACATACCAAATGGACACAGACACACACACACAATACATCCACAAATACAAAAATTATGAGCAGAAAGAAACGAGTGGATTAGTGAACATTAAAGAGAGAAAAGGGTGAGGAAAGAGCATAGAAGAGAAAAGGAAAATGGAGTCAAAGTCACTTCTTCTCTCCTTAAAGTTGAAAAAATAAATATGTTCCTGTGAAAGAAGGAATCTACTATAGGACTTATTATTATTTCAAAAGTATAAATCAATGTTTTCAAAATGCCCTTTTAACTGATTGCTTGTTTATCTCTTAAACCTCACATTAACTGACCTTTTAAGTTTCAAAAACAATTCTTCAAGACAAGACACAAAAGCCTAAGAGGCTTGTCCTTTTCAAGTTTGCTCAGAACTTTGTTTCTTTGTGTATTCCTGAACAACCAAGCGCATGTGGTGAATGCACCTGCGTGACAAATGACCGCCACCAAAATAAGTCTATGCCATGTCAATGAGCCTCTCACACATACACAAACTCGCACACACAAACACAGAGTGTTCCATATCAATGAGGGTGAAAGGTCTCCATTTACATCTTGTATTAATTATGAGTGACAAGCCAAAGGTCACCGAGGGAGAAGAGGCCACTTGTATGGACAGAATATAGATCTATGCTTCTACCTCTGCTCCCTCCTTTCCCTATCTATCACTCTGTCTCGCCCCCCTCTTGTTCCTTCACTTGTCTTTTCATCCCCCTCCACACTCTCTTTTGGTCTCACTCATTATTGTTCCTCTTTTCTTTTATCTCTCTTGCTTTCTGTATTATCTGTATTGTTCTTTGTTCTACCAATCTATCGCTCTGTCTTTTGCTTTTGCCCATTTCTCTCAAGTGTGTGAATATTGATGAGTTTCTCCATTCCCCTTTTTTGAGTGTCTCAACCTTTAAATCTTTATTTATCTCTTATTGTGTGTAGTAGTATGCAGAGAGGATGCTCGCCACTGTTGGCAAATATCCCATTGCAACTTTGGGTGAACTTAGCCTTATTGAGCTGCCAACTCATATTTAGACTAGATGACATCTGTTACCAGTACTATGTGTGCACGTACAGTACGTACATGAGTCTGTGTGTGCGTGTTTGTGTCTTTGGATTGAGGGGGCTTGAGTATTTGTTATTTCCTGTTTTGGAGAATCGGGCATAGCACTAACTTGTGGGTAGGTCCCTGGAGAATAGCAGGCAGTGTGTGTGTGTGTGTGTGTGTGTCCTTAGGCCCCTCACCGGCAGACAGATGGCACCAGCACCACAGGTAGAGTCCAAATTTCTTCACATGCATCACAAATGACAATAGACACACACACATCTATCTATCTATCTATCTATCTATCTATCTATCTATCTACTGTTTATTATATTTATCGACCATATACATTGTGATCAAAGAGGAGACTCCTCACAGATAAATGCATCCATGCTCCCATCATCTAGCATTCCCTGTGCATGTGTGTGCATCTACTGTATGTGTGGATTTACCTCAACAGTGAGAGCAGTAACAGCAGTTGAGTTGAGCGTTGGGTCCTGTTGGTGCTTCTTGTAAACCAGTTTATAATGGGAAATGAGACCGTTGGGCTGTCCCGGTTCCCTCCACTTCAGATGGGCTGAGTATGCACCTGTCAAAGTGCACAGCACGTGAGACTGTTATAGTGATTCAACACAAGAACATTTGAACCAAACCAGTTATCGTGTGAATTGGTGAACTCACCGGTGGGTGTGACAGTGGAAGAGGCCATATCTTGTGGTTCTGCCTGTAAGGTCTGAGCTAAAGCCCACTGGCTCAGAACTGAGCCTTTGGAGTTGTGGGAGCGAACCCTGTACTGCAGGAAGCTGAAGGGTCGCAGGGCAGGGCTTGCATCATAAAATTCAAGCGGCCCACTGGACCAGATAAAAACCAGCAGCTCCTCCTCTGTTCCTACTGGACGCCTATAACAGAATAAATACTTGGACCAGACATTCATGAAGCCATCTTCAATATAGTTTTGTACACTTTTTATACATCTAAATAATATAGTTAAAGTTATGTTAAATTGAAACCGCTTAAGTTGTTCTGAATATATGAAAAGCAGCACTTTAGATATGTTTGAATAAGTGATACAGTATTATTTTCCAAGCATTTTTGGGAAGCTTTGGCTACCAAAATATTGCACTATTTTTTAAAGTAAACTTTCTATTTGTACCTGTACTGAAAGTATATTGACATTTCAAATGTTGTGTATATTCAAAATATACTGCTTTGAATGAAATAAAAAAATGTATTTTATCTGTTATCTAAAAGCATTTTAGTATACTTTAGTGCACTGAAAATAAGCACACTTATTTTGTGTGGAATTGAAATAAGAAATGTAACATCACGTCTCAAACATCATGTGTAAGTAAGTCCCTGGCTGATGCAAGCACACTGATGCCTTGGTAAGCCTCTTTGTCTGTGATTATGTGCGGTTTCAGGTGTGACTGTGAGAGAGAGATTTTTCTATTTTATCCAAGTCCCTGTCTGCCTGAGTCTGATCATGCCAGGTGTGTCAGTGTGTGTGTGCGCGTGTGTGTGCGCACACTGCTATGCTAATGTGTGTTTCCTGAGGACTTAAAGGGCTTAGTCTGGTCTGACCCTGCATACAGATCACACAGTCTTTGGTCAACAAGCAGACCACGACCTTCAGCATGCATTAATACATACTCGCAGATGCACACGCACACACACACACACACACACACAAAGTACGTAGATTGGTAAGCAGACTTTTGCTTGAAGATACGTATATCCCTAAAACGTCTATGTTTTTCTGTATGTAAAGGTAACTATGTATATTATATGTATGAACAGAGTGTATGATTAATGTATATTACTTCTGGTTCATAAGTGTTGTAGTGATAGACTGAGTAATGTGAGTTCATTACATTGGTTTGTATGAATAGGTTAGAATGTGAAAACAGCTTTTTGTATGGTGCAGTAGTTTCTTTGTCTGCTTGTCTATACTTCATGATCTACTTTCTCATAATCAAAGGAGACTTGCTCCTCCAGACAGACAGTCATATGACAATAAAACACATTGCATGTCCAACTATGGCTGTTCAACTAGGATTTTTGTGGGTATAAACACAGGTTCATTAATTAATAAAAAAGTAATGTTCATCTCAAAGTGCACAACTTCAACTCAGCAGCACGAATGGAACAGTTGAAAAATGTGGCCTAAAGTAACAATCCCAGTTTTGTCCAGTAAACAAAAATTATTAAACAATTTCTTAAGTCTGTTATTAATAATAGCTATGGACACACATGATTCATTCACTTCAAAGGGATATAATGCACAATACCACAGCAATATCATTTCAAAATTTGAGGCCGCCACCTAAAAAGATGATATCCATTGTCATTGTGCATTATTACCATTATAACTGTGATGACAGTGTTGTTACACAACATCAAAATGTCTTAGGTTGAAGGTAAGGGTGGGCAGTTTGATACGCAAACCATGTGACTTTGACACTGTCTCCAGTCAGTGTTAGTGTGTTTTACCCGGAAGGCAATCTTCCCCTGACCTCAAGCAGGTTGTTATAGTTGCGATAACTAAAAATTAGAGGCTAGCAGATCCGAAAATGCTCAAGTGGTTGATGGAAAGGTTATCAGAGTAACTGTGGAAGTCAAGGGCAAACAAACTGTGTTGCAAACAACATTTGTCAGGTTCCCTCTTTAAGGCCTTCACAAACTGGGGGTCGAGGAACAAACAAAACGGAAAAGAAAAATACTTGCATGCGAATATTTCACATTACAACTATTCACGGCAGTGATGCAAATTTGCGAAAGTTACAACACTTTTTTCAATAAAATGTTCAGATAGATTTACACAGGGAGAGGACCAACCAGAGGATCCCTTTGACCCAGAGCAGCATCTGGCAGTCTGTCTGAGGTCAATTGTTGTCTAGCCTAAGCTAGTTTCCTTTTAGCGAATACTCTGAGTGAATTTGAGTTCCCTCTGGTAAACAGTCATGCGGTCTATATGTCTCGGGCTTTTATTGTGCAAACTGAAAACGGAAGGAGTGGATCTGGTATGTGCTGCCTTTGTCAAGGTTAAAAGGAGTAATACAGTTTGCCATCTTGGTTCAGACTACGGAGCCTCTGTGTTGATGTACAGTGTAGTGTAGGTTTTGAATATGTCTGTTCCACACATCGTGATTGGTGGATACCTTTATCAGTGGTGCGAAAGCTCAAAGAAATCTTAATCCGACACTTTTTTTTTTTTTTTTTTTTTTAAATGTAGCTTTTTCGCAGTATAATATTCCTGTTCTGTGTGAATTTACTCACATGAAAAAATAATATCAACGTGCGAACCCATTACATTCTTCTTGGCACAAGGTGAAATGTGCCCTCAGTGAAATTGTTAAGATCTGTCTGATGATTTATGAAGTATTTCCAGCATTTGTGTGTGTGTGTATATATACACACAGTATAAGTGTGTTTTATGTGTGTATGTTACCTGTAAATATAGTAGGATGTGATGAGTCCATTGGGTTTTTGGGGGGGTGACCAGTGGATCTCCAGGACTCTGGCTCCAGCTGCCTTTACTGTGGGGGGCAGCAGACCCTCTGGGGCGGTCTCTAAAGTCCGCACATACAATCCCTCTCCTACACCACACCCATCTCCAAGGGGAAAACAGGAACAATTTGTCACAGAACACACAAATATCTTGAGTGTATTAGACAATCCCAACGGCTGACAATCTGTCTTATAATTTTTGTAGTTTTAATTTCAGAAACTATCCTCCAACCACACCGCAATGAGCCTCTGAACTGTACGGCTGATTCCATTGTCTCTTATTTAAAACAAGGAAACAACGAACCACAAACAAAAAAATTATAAACACAAAATATCAACTTTTTTTATGCTCCTCTGTCAACGCTTGCACGATGGCATATTTTTTGAGTCAATCCGTTTACTAACAATTTCCACAAGTTAACATTGTATGAGACTTTCATTTATTTGCACGTTTTTACGCCGCACAGCTAATTGTCTTATGGATAGTGAATCTGTCAAACTGAAATCAGTAGAATCAAATACTTACCAATTTGACAGGCCTGCAGTCTGATGTGGTAGGCGGTGAATGGCTCTAGATCTGTCACAGTGAGGTGCCGGTCTTGGCCAGCAGGACACATTATGGCTCTGTCACTTCCTGGATTTAACAGGATGATGTAGTTTACAGGCTTGCTGCTGTTGAGCTGAGCTGAGGAAAAGCAGAAAGACCCACGGGATGTGATTATCTTTAGTTAGCTGTGTTTTTTGCTTTAGTACATATATCCCAAAAAAAAAACAATTTCTGTATTTCATGAATCCAGAAGGACACACCAAGCTGACCATAAAAGCAGTACTTATAAAAAGTGTGCCACCACTTTTAGTTATCTTACATTATTAGCTAAGTTGTAGATATGCTGTAATTTTGTATTGCCACCAAATCATCGACAGTGCGCAGGTATAGATGAGTGAAGTCTTTTACACCTGAACGACCTACATTTGCCTTGATGCCCAGAAATGTTTAAAAACAGTGGCAAGATATATTTTAACATCTGAAGGTCCATGTTCGATTCAAGTTGCAAAAAAGAGCAGTCAGTTGAGACACAATACAACATTTTAATCCACTACTTATAGACTCACTCAAGGAAGTCTTACTCCTTGCTGCCAGACAGTTTTTGAACATGTTAAGTAACTTCATAATGACAGAACTGTATTGTATACAATAGAGAAAATAGTTAAGACCAGGTGTTTGTATTTGTATTTGTAGTTGTCTGTATTCAAATGGTTGGATATGAATAAACGTAATTAAGGAAGTAACTATCTGTAGAATATATGATGTCCGGCAAGCGCACCTACATACTTCCTTTTGTCTTAAAACTGATCTTGCCTTCACAATCCTGGCACCTTGGCCTCACAACCAGACAAAAGCACACCAATGTATACATACAGAAAGACCCACACAGATACACACACGCACCTCGACTTTGTTAATATTCTCACCGGAGGTTTTTCCATAATTCAGGCCAACTGTATTGTGATGGGTTATTCAACATTCATGAACTCTGGATATCTCGAGAACGAACTGATTACCAGACAAATGAAAGACTTCAATTATTCACCCCCCAACTCACATATGCACACATGCACCTAAACACATACACACACACCTACACACACCTCTGACTTCAGCACACGCACGCACGCATACGCACGCACACACTCACACAGACAAACAAACACACACACAGAGAGAGATCATAATGCATCTCTCATTGATCAGTATTTTCCTCTGCCATAGATGTTTAATCGTCTGCGATATATATATTTAAGTTCTATTATTTACAACCAATCAGCTGTTTTGCCATCTCCTATTTCACACACATGATGCCCACAATTATAAATGCACACTTACATACAACAAAAATCATGCACACACATAAAGTGCGCACACACACACACACACATACACACACATACACACACACACACACACACACACACACACACACACACTGATGGAGGAATTGATCCAAAAGTAAATGTATTTTTAATAGCCATACGTCAGTGCTTTGGCAGTCAATGTATGCATATGAAGACACAAACACATGTGCATGTACGTACACACCAACAGTCACACTGTGAGAGACTCTGGCACACACACACCCACACCTCACACACCTACACTTACACCCACACAAGCCGAAAACACTCCAGACTCTGGGCTCAGGGAGTTAACCAAGCGTGAGAACCCAGCCGATATTTCCTCACCTTTAAAATCAACCCGTAATGACAATAGAATAGGCCTGCCTATGGAAATGTCTCCACAGTGATGTGCACACACACACATATGCGCGCGCACACACACACACACACACACGTATAAAGATGCATGCATAAACACAGACACAAATATTCAGAAACAAAAGACACACACACACAGTGAAGTGTCTTTGCTAGTTGGCCCTATAAGCGGTTTCTGAGATAGGAAACCAGCCTAATGAGAGAGTAATAGTCAATGATAGATGGGTTAGGGCAGACAATCACTGCCCCATAAGCATGAAACTCAGCCGTGAGTTTATGCTCGTGTAAACCTGTGTATGTGTGTGTCCAGGTCTTGAGAGGCCAGAAGGTGAATGGAAAACTACTCTGGGATTTTGTTTCAGTCTGACCCCTCTCTCTGTCTCCTCATATCAGAGGAAGAAGCTATTCACAAGAAACATTTGTGAGTATCATATTTTTTTCTGCCTTGTAGCGATAAATCCAATAAATGTGACAAACATTGTTTTAATGTTGGTTAGCGTTATTTAGACTATTGGGAAATCTCTTCATGTAAACCCTTTTTTTCCAGAAAATAACTGTAATGACAAAGTGAATGTATCGTGGTAACTCTCTTCCCAGTTCCAGTGAGAATGAAAGAATTCTACTCTTATTTAGAAAAGCTCTTGCTGCAGTGTGACAAGTGCATGTTTAGTGATCTATAAATGAGAAGGTTAAGTCAAATGGAGTCTTCCCCTCTGAAAACAGATTTTAATTTCTGACAAACACTGGATTGAGCCCCTCTGGCTCTCTGGGATCACTTCTTAGTGACTAAATTACCCACAATGCCACCATAAAGCTGTGGTAGAGTGAGTCTGTGCATGCATTGACAAAATAGGTCAGAGGCTTGACTGGTTAATGGTGCATCTAAACATCAATAGAGTTGATACGTGGAAGGAGCCTCTGGTTCTGGAAATGTTTTTCTGTAAATTTTAATTAAAAATGTTCTTTTGTTTAATGATATCGTCAATGCTCCTCAACAGTCCCCAGGATAATTTAACAATGATCAATTTTACTTTGTTTCTAAGTCTAAATGTTTGAATTGTATGTAATGTATACATTTAAAAATGTGACAGCGCCATACACAAATCATCTTTGACTTTTGAAATTATTTCTGGAGAAATACGCATGTGATTAAGCGCTGCTACAGAATACCTGAGTTTATATAAATCTTCATTAACGAACATCAACAAGTTAGTTTTATCATCAGAAATCAAAACGCAGTGTCTAATCCGTAATGCCATTTTAATTCAAACTAAACACTCTTCACTAAAAATGATTTCCATCCATCAATCCATTTACACTCACCAGGAGTGGTCCAGGCAAGAGAGATGGAGTGGGGTCCCAACACTGTCACATTGTGGGGAGGTTGGATACCAGTGGGGCACGAGACTGGTGTTTGAATAACATATTTGTCACTCACACCAGTCCCACCTCCTGTGCTGGCCTCCAGCTTGTACACATACCTAAGGAGATGGCGAGGTAAAGGGGAAGCAGATAGCAGATGAGGGTCACAGAGAAATGAGGGATCAAGGGAGAAGGAAAGAATATGCAGAAAGGCAATGTTAACGGGGCAGTTTCACACAAAACATATTTCACTTAACACACCACATTAACTGATATATTTTAATTTATTCCAGCCAGCAACATGAAGCAGGACAGCATCAGGTCTAAATGTTAAAGAGGCCCTCAAACTGGAAGCATTGCAGACCAGGGTTTATGCTGTTTTCAGGGTGTATTGTCACACTGTGAAGAGTAAATTATGGCAGCAAAAATGTTGTTTCTCATAAGCAGCAAATCAGCTCAAGCCTACCAGCAGCATGTGATACTGTATTCTACATTGTTTGGTTCGTTCTTCTATGGTTTGGTAATTTGCATATACTCAACAATGCCGTGCGTATTGTGCTGGAGACAAAATGTAGAATAACAACTAACTCAGCTCAGCTGCGCATTATACTTTCAGGGAAGGTCAGTCCAGCTGTGCAAACACAGTGGTTTCATTGATGAGGAAATCTATTTATTTTCTCGCAGTTATTATGTATTTAAAAGCGTCTGAGGTTCATCAGCGTTGTTGAATATTATTGCAACAGGATCATTAGGATTGGTAGAGGAAAAACTGAAAATTGTATGCGATGTATTTATGAACCAGTTATATACAAGAGCAGAGTCCCCAGCCTTGCATTAGCACAGGGGGGAATATATTCGGTCACTTTTAGAATTAAGTCTAAGTATTGAAAAAACATTTATTAAGAACAGCTCGGTAGTACTTGCCTGAGAACATGGATCACCATATTTTTTTTCCCCTCACTTGCCTTTTAGGACTTTGTACTTTCAATTTGTGATTAATTGATCAATTAAAACGACAACTGGAAAGACTCACAGAAATCATGGCTTCTTGCAAACGACTACCGCAAATAGAAGTCTGTATGTGTAAAGTCATATGGTGACTGCACTTGAGGTGCGTGCATCTCTCTCTCTCTCTCTCTCTCTCTCTCTCTCTCTCTCTCTCTCTCT
>NW_022280561.1:0-16370 GCF_004355925.1 Anarrhichthys ocellatus | reverse complement strand
CTCTCTCTCTCTCTCTCTCTCTCTCTCTCTCTCTCTCTCTCTCTCTCATATATAAGATAGATTTCCCTTTTAAGAGCGTGTGGCTGGCTGGTGCTAAAGCCTACATTAGCTGTCTAAGTGGGCCACCATTTAACATTAAAAGCCTTTAATTTGCTATAAAGTCCAGTACACATGTATTAATAGGCGGTGGTGTTGGGTTATTGTTCCTGTGCAGAGCGTTTTAAACAGGAGGCCATTAGCACCTCTGCAGTGAGTTAGAACGCAGTCAGGTAAAGGTATTAAAACTACTCATATGTTACTTTCATAGACACACACACACACACACACACACACACACACACACACACACACACACACACACACACACACACACACACACAGAAAAACATAAATAAATACACCTCACTGAGACACACCAACTGTGGAGAGGAGAGACAGAAAGAGACATAAATCCTGAGAGGAAGAGAGCGAAGCAGAGTGTGATGGAGAGGGAGACTTCTATCATGGCATAAGGTTTCAGTGGGAGAATGAATTTAAACACTTCATCACTGGAAGATATTTACTTAAATATAAACACCGCCTTGGGATATCAAAAATAAAATGGTGTGTGTGTGTGGTAGGTAATGGGTGAGAGGGGCATTTGCATCTGTTTGGATGTGGATGTGTGTGTGTGCGTGTGTGTGTCCTGCGGGGCCAGCCAGAGGGAATAGGTTAATTCTCTCGTCATCTTAGACACTTCCTGGGCTGCCGAAGCAAAGTGACAGCTAATCAACATTGTCATAAATAATCAATGGCCACTTTGAGCAGTCTCACGCACAGACACATGCGCACACAGACAGGCATGCGTGGGTACACACACACGCGCCTGGCAAAAACACACACAAGACTGTCTGGATAATGGGGCCGGTGCTCCCTGTGTAATTCTTGGTGCAGGGCTAAATTGGGAAAAGAAGGGAAGGAGGAGAGGAATGAGGTAAGAGGGAAAGGATGGGAGGGTGAGAGGAAAGAAAAGTGAATCGGAAGCGAGACAAGTGATGAGAAGCGAAGGGTCGAGACGGGAATGCCTTCTGGCAGACTATCTGGAATTAGGGAAAATGAAACGTCACACACACATACAGTCCTATCTTCTTCTTCCTTCCTTTCTCTTTCACACACAGAGAGAGGGGATTGGAGTACTGCAGGGTGTTATCCCAAGTATTCTATTTGGGGAAAGGAGAAATGGTCTCTGGAGAGAGAAGGCCAAGGAGAGAAAGGGGGAGACAGGAGAGAGGGAAAGGGGGGTATCATTTTACACTCTCATAATTAAAACAGAAAATCCATCTCAGAAAAAAGACATGGATTAATAAAGGTTAAATGAAAATAAACAGATAAATAAAATCTCCGCTCCACTGCTGTCTGTAAGCAAAAGCCAAATCTGATTTGTGTTTTAATGTGTGTGCGTGCGGTAATGTTTGCATCTGTCATGGGCATGTCAAATATTTGCTCATTAAATGACACAAACAGACATATACAGAGTGCAGTCCTGAGAGAGAGACATGGATAAAAGAGAAAACATGACCCCAATATAAACACATACACTCAAATGGGAAAATATTGGAATTAAAGGGATGATTAATTCTGAAGCTACAAGTGAAGTGTGTTTATGCATGTCTGACTCTGCATATGTGCACACTCTCAAATACGTTTACATTCATGTGTGTGTGTGAAGTGTGCGAGTGATCGCTCTCTACCTGCGGTTTGGCAGGAGTCCAGTGTCAGTATAATTCTGGTCACGGTGATCTCCAGTAAAAATAGTGTGACCGTCTCTGTTCAGTCTGTACTGGGAGATGTGTCCATTAGGCTGGAATGGCTGATCCCAGTACAGCGCCACCGCAGATGTGTTTATTATCAGATGTCTGGGGCTTGACCATACACCTGAGCAGCAAAGAGGGAGAGAAGACGTGGAAGTGAGTGTTTCCCCACATTAACTGGCACCTATCATTGAAATGTAGTCCTTTTCCTTTATTTCAAACAAATTGAACGTAAAGTGCATCACCTCATGTACTCAAAGAACTTTGGTTATCAAAATGAACAACAGCAAATCTAAAAGCTTGTTTTTAATTAACCGAGGACAGTTTGAAGCACTGTTTTGTTTATTTGAAACTGAGAATAGTTATTTATATGAGAATACAGATTTTTTGAGGCATGACTGAATTATTACAATGGTGGAGAAGACGGCAAAGTTTTGTCCTGAGATTATAATGAAACAATTAGAAGAAAAGAACAGAGGTCAGGCAGACGTAATGTGGTTCTAACGTGTCATTGAATTATTTTGAATCAAACGGAATACAAATGGTCTAAAAATCTGTCTAGGAGGAGGGCTTCATTAACATTAAACTCAAATTAAATGTTAACTTATATATAAACGCAAACATGTGTCAGATATGTTCATTCTAATCACACAGTTTAATGCAGTTTAGATTATATGAAACGATATAGCGGTCATTAAGACAAGGAAAAGTGTGGGGGGTGGTGGGGAGGAGGAGCTTAAAAAGAAGTATAATTAATTTATATAAAACAATAAAAAAGAGGAGTAAAAAGAGACAAAATGTGGATAACAAGGGGTTGATAGGCTGCACAAAAGGAAATAATTTGATATTTAGATGGAAAAGAAATAGCAAAAATATTGAAACCTTGGAGGAGAGAATAGGCAATATGTTTCAATGGAAGGAGAAACAAGATGTCAAAGAAGACGGGAAAAAAAGAAAACAGATGTGGAAGGAAAACATCAAGGGAGACAAGAGAGGAGAGGTGGTGGAGCGGAAGAGACAAGAAAGAACATGAAAAAATGAGAAGTGCATGAAGAGAGGATAAAATCCTTCTGATTGAAGTTCTTTAATAAATAAAAATGCATGACAGCATTTTAGCCAGTCTACAAAATGAGGCTTCGTTCCACTGCAGTTAACGATGAGAGAGAGAGAGAGAGAGGGAGAGGTTAAGGGTAGAGAGATGTGGTATAGGGAGACCAAAGAAGGGTGAGTGAGGGGGAGGATTCTCAAAAGGAAAGCAGTGGGAGGAGAAAAGAGAAGTTAGAGGAGCGGAGAGCAAAATGAGAAAAGAAAAACTGAAAGATGAAGTCAGGAGGACTTAGACAAAGGTACATGTTGTAGAAAGTATTCACAAAATGCAAGAGATATTGTTGAATTTCAGTATTTATCAAAATGAAAATATCTTAAAAGTTATCATATGGTTCAATTAAAACAAGCCTTAATAATAATAATCCCATATACATTTAGAACAATGTAACATATTCTTGCCAGTATGTCAACAAAAAGCAAAAATATATACACAAATCCTTTGTACATTATTCTGGATCTTACATCTGACAGGTACAAAACATGTTTAAGACCTGTGGAATCGCATTCACAACTTCATTTGTACATAAATGTCACCACATAAAAGTCAAACAGCGAATTTCCTAAAATTTTCATTGAAGGTTTAAAGGTTTAACAGGATCTCCAGGAATTCATTAGTGTGTGTGTGTGTGTGTGTGTGTACCAGCAGGGGAGGCTTGCATCGTGCGTCCTGTGGAAGGTAAGCTGGCTCCACATCCAACAGCTGTGCAGGCCACCAGCACATAACTATACTCTGTGTACGGCTGCAAACCTGTAGCACACAGACGTGTAGACATTTATGATAAATCAAAGATTACAAAAGATGAATCTTACACTTAGAAGCACACGAAGGATTGGAATTATGGTAAAAATTTACCAGATTTTTTTTAATTAATTTTTTTACAATAAACTCCAGATGAGTTTTTCAAAACTGTATAAGGGGAAAAAGAGGGAAGACAAACGACAAAATGAAAACTTGGCAAAAAAAGTAAAAGAGAGAGGAAAGCTTTCTCAGCCCGTATCACAAGCTCTCTTCCGAGCCGTTTTCTCTCTCCCTCTCTATCCATTTCACTCTCCCTCCCTCTGTTCTTTCCACACTCTCTCAACGGATGGATCCATATCTGTCGGTGTTAAATTATGCATGCCATAACTCAATAATGAAACAACGTAAAGATGGGGAGCCGCGGAACTGACATGGGATAGGACCGGTCCAACGCTGTAATGTCATCAGCTTTTGATCTATGATAATTATGATACCTCGGTATGCGTTTAGGCTACAGCGTCCAGACATGATTTATTTATAGGCACCCGCTACGCAGTCTAAAAGAAATCACATAGCGGTCCTTTAACTGCAACCACAGAAAATCTGTTTTTGGTGTTATATTGAACCTTTTATTGGATGATTTAAATACTGGAAGTTGCTAAAATATTCCACATGAACCTGAACAAAGTTATCCTTGAGTTGAAAGCACTTTCTGGTGATTGAAAACCTTTGTCTCCTTGGGATATATTTTCTGCCCGGTTCTTGATATACGGTGGATGGCTGGGGATTAATGGATGGATGCAAATCCTTAATGTTGTCATGGGGGTTGACGGGATGTTTTATGGTCATTCACTTAGCTGACAGCATACAACAGCTTACAAATCACATTGAAGGGGAAATGAAAGAACCAAAACGACTCTATTTCAAAAGGATGAATGCAAAAACAGGCATTGCATGATATAGTGTGTTGAATTCGTAATTTAAATCCGCACTATCTTAAGTGAACTAATACATATTTTACTACATTAATGATTTTTGAAAGCTTACATAGATATGTTTTAATATTGAGAAAAAGTCATGCTTACTTTAATGTTTTATAATAACATACATATAATAATCCTGTTCAACAGAGAGACTTCATTTTTTATTTCTAAACATGAAAGTGAAATTTCTGCTATTTAAGGGCTCTCCTTCTATGTTTAGTATAGCAGAGCAAATAAACAGTACGGGACTCTTAACCACTATATGTAAGATATCATTTCATGTCACAAATATTACATATCAATTATCACACCACTAATATAGTAAAACAAAAACAATCTCCATTTTACTATGTGTAAAGTAATATTTTTTTAAATAAAAGTCCCCCAATAATCTAAATGATCTATTGATGCTTCCAGCTGAGTATATTTGGTCGCTGACAGCCAGAGAGGGACACCCTACTGTGTGTCTCAGCTGCTATATATGCATATCGGTATCCATCCTGTGTTGACTACATACGGCAGAGAACATGTGCACCAACACACACACACACACGCACACACAGACAGACACACACACACACACAATCTAGCGCACAGCGGAGTGCTTCACCACGGTTTCCTCACGTCTCTTTCTACTGCTTAGCCTGCTTAACATGCCTCGCAGCCTGCCACACTTAACACAACCTCTGATCAATGTGCGTGCGTGTGTGTGTGTGTGTGGAAATGTTCTCACATTGTTGCCCTGTGTTTGGGTTAAATAAAGGAAATCTGCCAGCCATACAAAAGTACTAGGGTTGAAGCGTAAGGCTCTGTTACACTATTTAACTGTGCAACTAAGCGTGTTTATATGCGTGTGTGCATTCCAGCATAGTAAATGATATCTACACTGCAAGTGATGTCATTTATTGCAACACTGAATAAAGCAGTAACCCTGCACTGCATTTTCTTACACACGGACAGATAGAATGACACTACGGGAGTCAGAACGGGGCCGAAAATTTGACAGACAACGGCATTATGATATTCGACACAGAACCCAAGTAGACAACTTTACGGGGCAAGGAGGACGTGTGACAATGACTTCACAGGTAGTGAGAATTAGAACAGTACGTTGAATCTGTGTGCATAAACATAATATTAAAAATGCTTTAAAGTGTTGCCCATGCCTATTAATTACTAAATTCAGGTCAGGAAGCAAAGAACATGCCTGTAAAAGTAGATTTATCCGTTCTGCCCTTTATGAAAGGAGCGAACAGTCAGAAACTAAAATAACTACAAGGCCAAAAAACTAAGATCCTCTCATTCTCCAACCGCTCTGTCTCATGATACTTCAAATACAAAACCAAAACAAACACAATCATACTACGCATTCAATGTGCATGTGCAGATGGATGCAAACACACACAAACACCTTTGATGTTTCTTGGTGCGTTTAAATTTACCTTTGACAGTCAGCCTGAAGAGGGCAGTGTTGGTCTGCTGAAGAAATTACACCATGTCTACCATTGTGTGTGTGTGTGTGTGTGTGTGTGTGTGTGTGTGCGTGTGTGTGCGTGTGCAATAGAAAGAGATGTGCGTGTGTGTCTGTGTTTACCTGCACTGTATGTGCGCCTACCAGTGCATACACACATGTGCTTATGTGCTTGATTATGGAAAAGACAGAGGAAGCTTCAATCATTTCTACAGTGATCACCGGGAAGTGAAAAACAGGTGGAGGGCGTTTTGATGTGAGCAGCCTGTGACTCACTAACTCAGAGTGAGACAAGGCGGTAACTGTCGTAGTGAGAGCTGGACACAGTGGAGATAGGTGTGTGTGTGTGTGTGTGTGTGCATGTGTACGTGTGTTTGTGAAAGACAGAGAGAGACACAGAGAGTGACTTTGGCAGTAAGACAGAGTAAAGAGTTGAAGCTTACATTCAATTAAAAAAGTAAAAGAGAGAAAGACTGCTTGTGAGAAAGAGAACAAGGATTGTGAGACTGTTGTTGTGGAAGTGTGTGTGTGTCTGTTGCAGTAAAAGTAACTGATTTAAAACGGCCTTTTATTGACAGGTTGCCGTTCCCTGTTTACATTAAAGAATATGATAGGATGATTGGCACAGGCCGCAATACCATGAGAGAGAGAGCGAGAGAGAGAGAAAGAGAGAGATGGTGAATTGAAAGAGAAGATGGAAAGAAGATGCGAAAACCAGGTCGGAAAATATGAGGAGAAAGAAATGTGAGATGTGACAGCTGAGAAAGACACGAAAGGCTGAAATGGAAAATAGAAAGAAAGTAACAAATAGTATGAAGAACTAAATCTGCTTTATTTGCATGACAAACAGAAAGAACAGATGATGCATCAAGAACAAGCAAAAAAAAAACAACAAAAAAATAAGAGAGAGAGAGAGGGGGGGGGGGGGGAAGAGGGAAAGGAGAGCTTTGATAACACCTCTCCTAAATAATTAAGAGTTTGACTTCCTGTCTGAGGCTCCTTAATGCAGCGATCGTCTGGGATGGAACAATGAGATCAGGTTCACACACACAAGCACGCACACCCACACACACACGCACGCACTTACACCCTCACACATACAGAGACTCACACACACAGAGATCCCCTAAGCCAGCAAATCTATACATGCAGGTGAAACTTATAATACAGTAAATGTACGCAAAATATGCACAATGTTCACAAACACGAGTGCATGTGCACAACTGGAGAAACACACATACAGACTTAACTTGCACACACACATTCCCAAATCTCAGTATGGATGACAAGGCCGGGAAGTTGAGAGATAAAAATGTGTCTATTGGGAAAACTCTAATTTTTTTTGTTACACTAACATCTTTTAATTGTGTTGCAAAGGTCTTACTTTGCTCGCTTACTGTTGTGTTAATATAGAAAAGCTTACATTTTTTAACTGAAAAGAAAAAAGGTAATTCATGAATGCATCACTCCCATTCCCAGTTTTTAACCAATACATAGAGCTGCATATATATTAACTTAGCTTGAAGTAAATATTGACTGTGTTAACGCTCACCTAAGACTAACATCTATCTCAGAAAACATCACTCTTTACTGCCGTCCCATTGAGTCCCACCAAGTTAGAAGCACAAGTCATGAAGTTAAAGGGTGTGTTTGTTAACTAGTTAGATGAAAGACTCATTGCACATATTGTTACGTTGACACTTCTCATGAAAGACAGATTCAGGATTGATACATGAAAAGGAAAGTTCTCTTCGGTCAACCTTTTCCCATGCCTACATTCCTGTACCTACAGCACGGACCAATCAGAGCAAGGGGGAAACGCATTAATAAATAAAAGAACATACTCTATTCCCTGCTGTTCTGAATTAATAATGAGCCCACAAACGACCAATTAAACACATGATTAATGCCATAATCTATATAATTGCAGGCAATAATTCATTGTGCGCTAATGATAGCAATACTTAATATCGATTCACATGGGGTGTCTTTGTACAGTTGTGCTTAATTCTTTCTATGAAGTGTCCACTTTCAGAACTGCTAAAAATGCTATTAATAAGAGTCTATTTCTTGCTTTTCCTAAGGCAAAACATTGATAAACAGGAAACAGTAGAAGCCACACATTTGTTTTTACAATTTTAGTTTCTGGCATCATAGAGGCAGCTGCTTATTTTTAATTCAAACCATGCAAACCAGTTACAAGCAACACTATTTGGAACATTAACATTGATTACAGCGCTTATAGAAGCTCCTCTTCCCTACTAAATACCATTCATAACAGGCTGTGTTAGAGGAGGTTTTTGTGCCATTGCTTTTGAGATGTAAAACTTTTTTTCTGGAGTGAAGCAGACAACAAATGTCTAAAAGATCATTTTTGTTGTTGAAAATTTGTAATTGTTGTACATGGCACTGTATTTTTTATATCTTTATCGTAAAGCACCACGTACTCATGTGTTTCTATTGCTTCATAATATAAAACAATAGTCATTGTTACAACAGGTAATCTATATGAACCTTTCTTAATAAATGAATGCCTCAGGGACCAAAGTGATTTTGATAGAAAATACTCCATCAGATATTTATCAGATCAAATAAGTTACAACACTTCAAGAGTGATTCAATTTAAAATCGACATTTCTGTAGCTAAAAAAAAAGAATATTTCTCCAGTTTCTGTGGTTTGAGAGAGGGAGCGAGCTCTTTGAGCGTCTGTCTCTGACAGCGGTGAGAATCGTCGGAGAGATGCGGAGAGGATGAATGATGGCGTATTAAACATTAAGGATGAGGGAGTAGCACAGCAATTATTTCTGTTCATATTTCACTGAAAACACTTAGATACATCCATCCATCTTTTCATCTGTCCCACTCCTTCACTCCATTTCACAAAGGGTCATTCTGTGCACCTTTCACTCCCTGGCTCAACCGCTACCTCTCTGTTTGACTTTTTACTGTATTGTTTTTGTTCAACCTGCAGGTGCCCATGTTAGTATGAAACTGCATCAAGAGCTATGATTTAACAGCAGTTTCTCAATACAAAACCAGCACATACACACAGTATGAAGATGAACACTCGAGTCTGTATTTTCACTGCATGTGCACGTCTGCATAGAAATGAGCGTTAAACAAACTCAATTATTTTGACGTAAAACACAATATCACTAATGTTCAGTTCATGTTGAAAGTGAGTTTAATATTATTAATGTATATTTATTCTATCGAATCAAACTGAATTAGGAAAAAAGAGCAGATAAGAAGGTGAATAAAAAACAAAGCCTTTAATAATTTATATACAGTAGGGTTGTTCTGAGCGGATATGCAGAACTGGTTTGGGATCAATCTGGCAATAAAATGTTTTTAAACTTTTGTTATTGTAAAACACAGCATTGCAATTCATTAAGACACAGGAACCTATTACTGATGAATACATGTGTTGTTAGAAAGACAGTTGCAATGTGGAGAGACAAGAGCGGGTGAAAGAGAGAGCGCGCAAGCGAGAGAGAGAGAGAGAGAAAGATAAAGAGGGGGAGAGGAACTCCCCCAGTAGTGGTTTTGGCTGAATACGCAGGGTTTTCCAGTGTCTCACTGGGGAACAGGGGAATTTCACACACGCATGCTGGTTGCTTACACTGGCACATGGGGCTGGTACAGTATTACAGCACATTACCATCTCTATTTGGCATTGTTTGCTTTGCCTCATGCCTACACATACAAACACACATGCTTGTGCGCACACAACTCCTGACCATACAAGCCAACCACAAGCACCATGGGAATAGTCTATTGGCTACTGGCAAAGCCGATGCCTGGTCTGAGTCCAAGACAGAGCAGAGAGCAGAGCTGTGAAGGGAAAATGCCACTGAAATTCAGTCACTCGACTCGTGAACATTACACGTGAACATTTAATATGTAAAAATTAAATCAACTTCTAAACACTTTAAATGTTTAAATTTGAAGTTAGTTTAATTATTTAAATTCCAGAGGTATGTAAGCATATCTTATGATTATATTGTATTTGCATTTCTCTGTTGTGTCTCCAAAATGTTTTTATAAAGACAACACACGTTTGCTTTGCAATGCGTCATGCAGTTGTGTGTGTCTGCATGTGTAAGTGTGTGTGTGTGTGTGTAGTGACTGATGGCAGCAGACCAGCAACACACAGGGTTGATAAAACCCACAAATCAGACAGTCCTGACACCACCATGTTTGTGTACATATCTACAATATTAAAACAAGCCAACACTTACACACTGTATTTTGAGTGTTTTGTAAGAGCACTGTGACAACTTTTGTTGTGCTGTTTTGTACTGATTTTTGAGTTTTTGTTTTGTGTGTTTTTATGTGAGATGGAGCTTGTGCGCACAACTACTATGTTTGAGTGTGCTTATGCGCTTGTTGTGTGTGTTCATGCGACTGTGTTTGTGTCAGTGTAAGGGACTGGGCCAGATAGAGTGTGGTGGGAATCAGGTGTAAATTCAGTCCTTAGATGGCTTCCAGAAACCAGCATACATACATATTTACATGACAAAGAAGAAAAAAGACAAAGGGGAGGAGAGAGAGAGAGAGATGACAAAGGCAAGGAGTGCAGTGAAGAATATCTGGAGTTTGAGGTCAGGAGGTAAGAAAACAGGAGACAGGAGAGAGGGCGAGAAAGTAAAATGAGAGAGTGTTGAGGAACAGAGGAAAAGTAAAGGAAAAGTGAGGCATTTGATAATCTACGAGAATCTTACCGGTCACAGTGTAATTTGTGGGCTGATCGATGTGTGTAAATACGGTTCCTACACCAGTCTGGTTCAGGTGGTACTGTTGAATGTTTCCATTGGGACGAGTCGGTTCAGACCAGCTCACATGGAGGGAGAAAGGGCTTAAAGCTGTTACCACTGGAGGCTGCACGCCCTCTGGGACTCCCTGGACTGTCACTGCCACCGCCTAAACACACACATGGACATTCACACAAAAATATACAACTATAAAACACAACAGATTTCTGATATTTTTCAGAACGTAAAAGGTGTGGATAACAGATGGATTTCTGTGGTGACCATTTATTAATGTAATTAACACGATCCCAACGCAATAAAAAACTGCATCCAAATTCAGGGCTTCTCTTTCTAAGGTAGTAAAATCCTTTTTGACGACATAGAAAGACATTTGTTGGTGATTTAATTAATTTCCCAAAAAATAAAACAGAAAGGGAAGATTTGGACAGCAACACATTTTTATGTTTTAACCAGCTGCCAAATACACAAAACAGGGAACAAATGAAACCAAAACACAAACTATCACCCACCTGCATCATGGAGAAAACATGCCATACTGTATATAGCACCATAAGGAGCTCTTGTATTTGTTGAACATAGTGAATATGCTTCTACCATATTCTAACATGTATGACAATCTGCAGACTATAGAATACATACACAATAGTATATTTTACTCATAGAACCCATTGACCTAGAGGGAGGAACCCTGTAAATGGTGTTAATATGTGTAAAAACTGGCTGAATGCAAAGGCCATACTTTACAGCACTATATATATGTATGTATTAGCAATTTAACCTAGAGCAGTGAACCAGTGTGAGAATACTGGAGACTAGTAGCAACTACTAGTTGCAACTACCAGCAACTTAAAATGCAAAAAACATAAAAATAAATAAATCACTGATTTATATTATATTGTTGTGAGTGACCATTTTATTGTAAATTATTTGTGTAGTATCTGTGGGCCCCTGTGAATGCTGGGTGAATGTGGAGACCACAGAATCACAGGGCAATCTGCTGCTAATGGCAACAGGGATATCCTGCCTTAATAGACTGTCACTAGCACTTCCCCCAACTGTCCAACACAGTGCTATGCAATTAGAAGACTGCTACTACAACTAAGGAGATACACACGCATGTGCACACATATAAACACACACACATACTCACAGGTACATGCAGGTATGCACGCAAATACAAAGAGGGGGAAGAGAGGAAACAGAAAAAGAGGGGGAGAAGAAGATAAGGAAGATGCAGAAAGAGTTGTATCAGTAAGTGCTTCACTGTGCGGTTAACTCGGATGTCTGTCAAGATTTAAGTCAAATGTAAAGAAAATAAAACCAACTATTATATTTTAGTGTACCCTAAATGCCGTAAACGTAACATAAAGTTGACTTAACTTTGCTTTGATGGAGAACTTAACTCTGACCTACATGAATTAGTATCCAGAGTTGAGCAGCCCATTGATTCAGAGACATTACATATAAATGTGGATGCCAATGAGACAGAAGTGGGTAATCCAGGTTCCCTTTGAGGTGCAACTAACTCACTAGTGTTAGTACCTCGCTCGATGTAAACCTTTTTGATTTGTGCATCTTATAGTTTATTGAGAGGGTAGATTTGTAAACATGGCATAGAATCATTAAATAGATTCGAGCTGCTTACATTTTACTCGCATGTAATAAAAAGCTGCATGCATACATGAAAGCATGCGTCACAAGGATACTCTTCAGTCAAGCCTTCTTTCTGTATACTAAGGAATGGAAACTTGGAGGGTCACAGAAAAATGAGTTTGTGAGAGATGTAAGGAGAAGAGGGAATATATTGGACACCAGAACAGTTGTTTTAAAAGAGAAACGTGCTGCTTGGACAGTGGAAAGGAGTGAGGATGAGAGAGGTTAAGAGACGAGAGAGACTACAGTTAGGAGAAACCGAAGATTGCGGTGTTTGGATCAGGAGGATGACAGAAAACAAATAGCAGAGAGAACAGGACAAAAGGATTCGAAGACAGAGGAGGACCAATCGCTCTTCCCCTCTCTCTAAGTGAACAACCGTATTAGATCAGCACCTTCTGTTGTCACAGCAGGTGTGCATTTGTGTGTGCCTGTGTTTGTTTGCTCGTGCCTGTGTGTGTGTGTATATGTGAAAGGGCTGATGCCAGGTAATTGCAGTGGTGTATTAGGTTAGCCCAAGTTATCCCATAATTGGGACTGTTTGGCCAATTTTCACTGGTGTACAAACTAATCCAACTCACTCCCTTTCCACCCTCTGCTGGGAGTGCGTGTGCTTGTTTGTGTGAATGTGTGTAAGTCTGTGTGTGTGAGAGAGGTAGCTAGACAGAGAAAGAAGATTGAGTTTGTGGTGGAACTACGTATGGCTTTCGGGTTTGTGCATGTTCTTCTGGTCATATAGTTTTCAGCTAAACGGAAACAAATTTCCAGCAGGACAACCAAGGAGCCTGCTTCCATAGACAAATGCTTTGGCTATGAGAGAGTTGGTGCATCATGTTTTATTCTAATACATTCATGTGATATATTAAGTGTACAGTTCAGGCTTATATACTAACACCAACATCTCCAGAGAGTAAAACTTTTATGGGGAGAAGGTACATGATTCAATGTCAGTGTCAGAGCTTTACAGTGTCAGTCTGCCTGCTTCAAATACAACTATTAAAAGGTGCAATGTGTAATGCCTAGCCACCAGCTCCGAAGAGATAAGGGCAGCATTTCATCTCTACTACTGGGTCCATACATTCTAAATATACAGTAATCAGTTACATTAAAAAAAGCAAACTACAAACTAACAGGCAAGAAAATGCAAAATCCGACCAATCTACAGTAGAGCCCAGAAACTGTAACTCAGCCAGCACAAACCCCGGCTACGGGAGTCACATTGGGCTGGTGGAGCACTAAGTCTAGCCTGTGCAACTGCAGCAACAGAAGGTTTGCTGGTCCAGCGGGGAGTAGGGGCAGTCCCCCAGGATCAGACCCCTGGAGCTGAGTTTGAGCTGCTCACTGCTAACTGGGGGTCCCTTTCTTGGAGCTACCGCACACTCTACTCCCAGCAAGCAGCCTCCTGGTGGCAAGGAGGACAAGGCGAAGCGTGAGTCGTTTTCTCATTTCTGCCACTTTGGATTTAACTCGCGGATGTATTATTGACAAGCCATCGAAGCAGCTCTACTTCTTCGTCCTCTCATGTTGGACTTGGGCCGGCTGGATGCTGCAGTTACTCACTATTGCCTTTCATGGTACAATTGGTATTACAAGACTGGACGGGCCATTGCTAGTCAGTTAAAGTGCTCATTTCAGTAGATATCTCTGTAACACAATACATAGTCGTCTAACACTCAAACCCTCTTCACATCTCTTCACAATGTTAGTTAAATTGTAGTATGTTTTAAATCTTACACATTGCACCTTAAAGTAATGCACTTATTATGTGAGACAATTTTCTCATTATGTCTTCAAGGGTTTTACAATTTCACATACACAAAATTAAATCTGACTAAAAACAGACAACAGGAACCATCTAGTAAATTACTATTCCTACCAACCCCACTGAGAATCAAATGCCGATTCTACTCTGAACAGCTTTCATTTGCAGCTTTAACAAGATCAGCCAGGAGGCATTACCCAACCTAGTATACACTGGCAAGTGGGAAAAGGTAAATCATTTCACAAAGTAGCCTAAATGAGCGAAAGAACCAGATCTTAAGGTATTTTTCTCCACAAATTACAGTTAGATGTTGAGTGAATACAGAAAATGTCTTTTAACGCAACTTCAAAATAAACGTACGAGTTCATTAGCGCTGCATTTCTCTCTGGTTCAACCACATTACCTGAGCACCACTCTTTGCATGTGACTGGCTGCTCAGGCTGGAAAGAGTTACCACATGACGATGACCATGAACACAGACTACTGGCTTTACTTACAAGTGGTAGCTTACTCATGAGTATATCCACTGATCTGATATAGACAGACTTTGCAGGTATTGGAGCCAAGCAAGGCTGACATTAGGATCTTTTAATAAATAGAAAGAAATCCAATAATATTCACAAATCGGCATATGCTTTCACTGTAATGCATTAACAACAATTGAAAAATGAGTAACTATGTAATAATAATCACTAAGTATGTATTGACTCTTCAGCTCACTGATCTTTCACCACTCCTTCCTTTACCACTGTCATATATCCATCCATTCCTATTTCATCCATGTCATCTTTCTCCCCGACAATCGTTTATTGTATACATTAATTAATATATCCATCGTCTATTTTTCTGTCAACCCCTCACAACCCATTCAATCAACTCTACCTCCATCCCATTCCCTCTCGTCCACCCACCCTCCAGTGACACATCTATAGACTTCGTATTTACGTAAGAATATGCTCATCAAAATGATGAACATGTTAAATTAGCTTTTTTTTTAAAAAAAGCCAGAAAGACAGTTTTTAACATGAGCTTTCATCACCCCTAAGCCGGAGAAATTAATTGTTGTGGTGATATCAGCTCTGCTACAGCCAGAGAGATAGTAGGGGGAGTTCTGTGTGAAGCTATTATGGACGCTATCACAAACATCAGGGAGGCTCGGCAAATCCAGAGCCTCGCACACAGGGAGAGAGAGGAAACAAGGCTAAATAAAAACTTGTTCCGACATGGAACAACATCCCACACTGTAATTGTTCAACAACAAAGGTCAGACACAAGTTTACAATTTGTAAAATATCACTTGCGGAACAACTGAGCACCTGAATTATGATGTAAACAACGTCTGGAAAGCAGCAGCTGAGGAGGCTTTTACGAGAGGGTAAAAGGGCATTTAAAGGCCACCGGCAAAACAATGGATCAGATGAGTAACCAACTGCAGAAGGCCATCGCTGCAAGGTTGCTCTTGTAAGTTTACCAAACGTGAAGCATGGGGCTGCATGTCCAGGCAATTTCTCCTTGACAGAACAAGGAAGGAAAAGTGATTGTTGCACACCTGTATTCAGACAGGTAGAGGGTACTTCAGGTGTATAGGAGCACAAGGGATGAGTCTTAGTCACAAAGGCAGCTCATGAACACCGTTGACTATTATGGTAAATGTATTGATTACCGAAGAAGTATTAGATTGTTGTTTCATGAAAGAAATAATAAAAAAACACTGAGTTACATTGATTATCAATTAGAAATATACCCACATGGGTATTTTATCTCAAAGCAATGTTCTCTTTGTGCTCCCTCTCACACACACATACACTCCTTTAATTGTTCAGCCTAAATTAAAGGAATGAACTGAACTATGGAGTAAAGTGGTACTTAGTTCAGTGAAGCTCAGTCCATCTTTAGAGGAGCCATTAGATCAGGGGTGTCAAACATACGGCCCGTGGGCCGGATCCGGCCCGCCACGTCATTTTATGTGGCCTGCGAATCCGTCAGAATAAAAAAATTAAAAAAAATTAAAAAATGAATAATAATTTAAAGTTAGACTTGATAATAAAAATATTCCCATAGTCGAAATTATGAGATAGAAAGTCGAAGT
>NW_022280560.1:0-26492 GCF_004355925.1 Anarrhichthys ocellatus | reverse complement strand
TCAGGGACTGTTATTACCATCAGCATGTCACTCAGCCTACCAGATATTGGGCCGGCCAAACACCCACTAGAGATGACTTGATCTTTACCAACGAAGGCGAAATTGTTGAGCAATTATCCATTATGGCACCCGTAGGAGCAAGTGATCATGTGGGAATCTCATTCAAACTAGTCTTTGGAACCAGCTCCTCTACATCGTTAAAGCCTACCTACAACTATAACAAAGGTGACTATGCAGCTATGAAGACTATGCTTGACATCAACTGGGAAGACAGGCTAATGGGGAAAAGCACCCAGGAAATTACCGACATACTGGAACAGACCATCCATGATGCCATGGTGAAGTGTATCCCCCTGAAGGCGAACAATCTGGACACGACAAGGAAGAAAAAACCACTGTGGTTGAACAAACAGGCTCTACAAAAGGTAAAGAGAAAGTACCACACCTGGATAGGATACCTAAATACCAAAGACGGCCAGGCCAGACGGGACTTTGAGCACAAGCTGGCAAAAGACTCACGCACCAACAGCAAAGCCTTCTGGAACTATGTAAACAGCCGCAGAACAATTAGACCAAATATCGCAGATCTGAAGAACAAGGATGGAACCTACAACAGCCACGACAAGAGCAAAGCCAATATTCTAAACGACCAATACTCACCAGAGAGGACACCTCAACCATGCCAACATTCGCAGCAAAGCTTCTGACCTCAGACCTGCGGATTTTGATTACAGAGGACAGGATACTCAAAAAGCTCAGATCCATCAGAACAGACAAATCACCGGGGCCTGATCAGATCCACAACCGATTACTCAAGGAAATGGCTGATAGCCTTGTTTCACCATTGTGTAGCCTGTTCAACACAAGCCTAGCCAGCGGCGAGGTACCCGTACAGTGGAAAACGGCAACAGTAACTCCCATCTTCAAAAAAGGCGACAAGTCTGACCCAGCAAACTACAGGCCCGTCTCACTTACGTCGGTAGTGTGCAAACTCATGGAAAGACTGATTGCTGAAGACATCAGGGAGCACCTGAAATCCAACGACCTCCATCCTCTTTGTTTTTCTGGCTCTTTTGGCTAAGGGCGAGTCCGGTGCGGCTGAGGATGGGCCAGGGGTGGCGGTGGTTGGAGAGGAGGGGGCAACAATGTCTTCAAATTGGTGGCGCAGCTCTTTGGCCCTGGTGCAATCCAGCGCCAGCGCATAGAAGCGGTCTGCAGTGCCGGTGCTGTGGCACATGAAGCTGGCGATTTTATTTCTCACCTCATCTGGGTGATGGTCTTTGGCCTGGACACAGTAAAAAAGAGGAGCACAAAATGTTTGTACTTGTTAGTAAAGCCAGCCAAGTGTTATTGTAATAAAGCACCAAGGGGAGAGTGACTGAAAAAATGGACTTCCATGTCCCGACACCGCCGTCCTTACGTCGGTGAAGGTGGGCTTCCCTGACAGGCCCATCTCCACCCACGCCGTCTGGAAGTAACGGACAAGGTTCTTCACCGGGCCTTGTCCGGCCGTTATGAGCACCCGGTTGTGCACCGGGTGGGAGAGGGCCCGCAGCTGGATCCATTTTTCAATCTACGCGAATTCCTCCTCATTCAAGTATATCTGGGCTGGCCCAAAATCCTTTGACATTTTGTGGTCGTCCACCTGCAATACACAGAAAACATCAAACATTTCAAATAAAACACAGTTGATGAGGCACTTGAGTGTAGAACCTGGTACATACACAGATCACAAAACCGTCGGCCTTGGTCGCCGCATGCACCTCCCGTGCAGCCTTGACCTCATCCACAGACATGTTGGTGATGACCCCCGGCCGGTGGCTGTATAGCGAAGCCACGAATGCAGACCAGTATCCATAAAATGTGGAGCGGAGCGTAGGGTCTGTCTTGGTCTCCATGCGCTCTGAAAAGAGGACAGGGCAAAAGAGAGAAGAAAAAAAAGCACCTTCGGCAAATTGGAGACAGACAGGTTTATTTCCATCTTTGTATTGGGCGTTGAGATATGCCAACTGTCTTATCCAGGAATCCTTTTCCGGGACAGCTCCCGGCAAGTCCGGAGGCTGTCCCTGGTGATCAGATGGCTTAATTTGGCCGCCTTCACCTTTTAATTAATGGATGACCGGCTTAGTAATATTCTTCAGTGCAGCCCTCACGCACCTGACCACTTTGGTCATCTGCAGCTTTGATAGCCTAGACAGGGGGGGCGGGGTCTCTTGGAAGTACAAGAGGAACTGCAGTATATTGCGGAGATAAAAATTAGCGGTGGTGACCTGCTTCCCAGATGTTTGGACGTGGCTGACGTAGCTGCAGAAAGAAACTGCCATTTATTCGCTGCTCACATTAGTCTGGTGTCACAACTGCTCAATTTGCATGGGAAAACGAGGCTTACTTGCCGATTCCCTCAAGGTTGTCTAAGAAGAGCCAGGTGGAGGTGTCCTTCCTCCCCCCTGACAGGAAGTAGAGAAAGGACTTGACTCTAGACACGCGCGACAGGGCGTTTCCCTTCTGCTTCAGTGACGGAACACTGCCCTCGTGGTGCAGCTGGTAGGCCTTGAGGTATGTCACTGTGATTAGAAATTGAAAATGATTTTTAAAAATGTAACATTGAAATACAATCTTAAACCACACACACACATAATGTACTTTTCCTTCTTACTAATGGATGGTGCCAGGGGAAGTTGCCTCATGCCGGGGCCTCTCCCGCTGCCTCGGAATGCTTCCGGAGCAGCACTGCTCCCGGCATGGGTTTCTCCGACGTCAGTCAACCCTGCTTCTGGTTGCGTCTCGCCGCTTGGCCCAGTCAACCCTGCTTATGGTTTGCGTCTCGCCGCTTGCCCCAGTCAACCCTGCTTCTGGTTGCATCTCGTCGCTTGGCCCGGCCTCTTCCGCCTCCTCTTGTGCTACAACTGGCCTTGGCTGAGAGAGAGAAAAAAAGAAATGCAGAGGCTATAATTATTATTATTACTATTTTGACAACCAGTATGATGCTTCTCACCTTCCAGCCAGCCGTACTCAGTCTGTCCCTGCTTCCGCAGCGTCTTAGCCAATCTCTTGGAGGTGGCCAGGCTCTTGGCCAACTCCAGCTGGAGGTGGCTGTTGGAGGCCTTGAGCTTTCTTTTCTCAGCTATACACTGATGGTGCACACATGGTGGATCTGTCCCCTCCTGCACCACCTCGTCCTCCTCTTCCGGGACCTGCTGTTCTTCCTCCTCCAGGTCCAGCGCGGTCATCAGGCCGATGGCCGGGTTTGATGCCCTTAGCTTCGCCAGGAGTTTGACTGTGGCAGTCTTCTTCACAGCATGGACAAAGGCCTTCAGAGCGCTTTAATTTACTTCCGGGTGGCCCTGGTTGAGGTGCTTGTCCAGCCTCGAACTGTCGTACTGACAGCCCGAGACTGGACATTTCTTGTAGTGTATGTTTACTTGGCCTGTGGCAAGCCCCAGAAGGAGCTTTCGCTCCGTGACATTTTTGACTAAATGCGAGGGCTTCAGGTTATGAGGCAGAGAGGGCAAGAGCTAATTTCCTTAGGTGGGGTCATTTCTGTATTTGAAAGAGAAAAGAAAAAGAGACTTAAAAAAATACTTTATAAATAAAAATACTTTTATAAAAAAAAATGTACTTCGAAAAATAAAGTACTTTGGATAATAAATACTACTTTAAAAGTAAATACTTTCTTGAAAAAATGAATATATTAACTAAAACTAAGCTTTATTGACAATATTAAAATTATTTAAAACAAATTTAAATAAATGTATTCAATAATTAATTAATGTTTAAATATAAACGACACTTTAACGATATTTTAGCAGTTTAACTTGGACTTATATCACACCTAAACCAGTCAAATCAGTTAGTTAATGTATTGTAAGCAGTGAAGCCCCCATCAAAAGCACAAAATGGCAGACAAATATGAGGGAGATCCAGAATGGCGGAGCGATGAGGTAGACACAAAATGGCGGAGCGATGCAAAAACGGAACAAATGTGACATTTGGAGAATTGGCCTACATTAAGTTAAAAATGATGAAGGCCTGAGTGATTAACTCTTAAGAGTCTTAATTAGTTCATCTCTCACACTTAAACCAGTCTTAAAACCACTTAAATCCGTTAATTAATGGATAATAAGCACTGAGTAGCTCCCTGCAGAAGAAGCTAACAGAGTAGCATGATGAACGCCTGTGTAATAACCTGTTTAAACTCTTAATTAGTTCACTACTTCGACGTACCTCACACTTAAACCAGTCAAATCAGTTAGTTAACCAACAATAAGCACATAAAGAGCCATTAAGATACAGTATTTCATCATATTTACATTAAAAGAGGGGAGACAATTAGATTTTGACTTACTCTTACTGCAATCTCCTTGGAAATGATGAAGATGTGGGAGGAGACAGGTATGGCAACTCAAACCCTCTTCTGGTTGGTTGAAATTCAAAAAATGCACCTGCAGTATACATGGAGGGCTTTGGGTCGGGTTTTTTCGCATAGCTAATGAGCGGGTTTTTGAGGAAAATGAATATCTACACAAGAAGCTGAATATCTCCACAACCCTTTGGGCTAGGACGCTATAATTTTCACAGTAATTCAAGCTTGGCCCAAAGATTAAATGGTGCGAAGGAGGCCAGTGAATCGGAAAAACATGAAACAAGAACTTTATTTAAACAAAAATAAATAAAGCCCAAAGATGAAGACTATTGTGGGAACTGGATCCCAATCGGGGACCACAACGACATCACCGTCCTGCAAAATGGCACAGTATAATAGATATCAAACATAACATATAATAATCAATGTAAAAACATATGCAGATCTAATAGAAAACTATATGCAACATACAGAGGGGCCTTCCACCATGAGGATGGTGGGCCTGCGGTCTGGGCCTGCACTCATAGGTGGGCCAGTCCTCCTCTCACCATCCTCACCGCCCTGCAAAATGGCACAGTACAATAGGTATGAAACATAACATATAATAATCACAAAGTAAAAACATATGCAGATCTAATCGAAAACTATATGCAACATACAGAGGGGCCTTCCTCCAGAATAATGGTCGGCCAGCGCTGTAGGCCAGTGTCTTCGATTTCAATCCTGAAAAACAAAAGATAAGATAAATATCCACAGCACACATAGTCAAAATGGCATTTTTTGAGTTAAAAATAAACTTACATTTCCATATTTTCCAGTTTTTTTAATTACATTACATTACATCACATTACAGTCATTTAGCAGACGCTTTTATCCAAAGTGACTTACAATAAGTGTATTCAACATCGGTTTTCGAGAGAACTAGTCACCAGAAGTAATAAGTGCATCTCCTTTCCTCAAACAAGCATCTAACAGCATAAACCAGAGCCAACGTACAGTGCAGAAACAAAGAAATGCACTAACTGCAATAAGCTAGTTCAACTTTGACATCTTTCACACTTGAACCACTCAAATAAGTTAGTTAGCAAACAATTAGCACAAAAAGAGCCATTTAGATACGTATATATACATGAAATGAGGGGAGAGACAGACTTCATACTTACAGCTGCAAAAGTCTGATGAGACATGATGAGAGTCAGGAAGCAGACAGGAAGTTGGCGGCTCAAGCCCTCTTCTGATTGGTTTAAAGTGTCAAACAACAGTTTTGCCTAAGAAGCGGAAATGGGCCACTCGAGTTTAGATTTGTGGCTGACACGAGAGCCCCATCAAATGCAGTTGAGAGGACACTTTTCCAGTTATAAGGAAAGTTCCCTGAAAAAATGAAATAATTCATAAATTGGTCAAACAGTGTGGGAATGTCTTATTATTTAAATGGGACACTCCCCTTGATGGCGTGAATGAACCCATGCTAAAAAAAAGTCTGTAGACCCTCTGGAAAATTTGGCGTTTTTACCTTATTCTGCCTAAATACCCTTAGAAAACAATGGGCTAGGAGGCTGAAATTCTCACGTTAAGTCTACCTTTGCCCCAATATTAAATGGTGTGAATATCAATGGGAAATTCTGTATAGTTTTTCCGTAGTGATTTATGGCATTTTGCATTTATTTGGCTTAAATAGACGTTCAGTTAATACCCCAAGAAAGCAATGGGATAGCATGCTGAAAATTTCACAGTAATTCAATCTTTTCACATAGATTGAGTGGTATGAAAATCAATGGAAAATTCCAAACACTTTTTGCATAGTAAACTATGGAATTGTGACTTTATGCGGTCTAAATACGCCCAGAAAACAATGGGCTAGGAGGCTGAAATTTACACAGTAAATCGACCTTGGCCCATTCATTAAGTGGTATGAAAATCAATGGGAAATTCCAAAGACTTTTTCCGACCTAAGTCGTCCTAAATACCCATAGAAAACAATGGGCTAGGACCCTGAAATTTTCAGTCAGTCGACCTTTGGCCAAATATCACGTGGTATGAACATCAATGGGAAATTCCAAAGACTTTTTCCATAGTGAACTAAGGACCCTGAAATTTTCACAGTCATTCCACCTTTGCCCAGATTAAATGGCGCGAATATCAATTGGAAATGGACTGTTTATTTCACCCAACAGAAAGGATTTGAACCAAATGGCACTTATGTTCCCAAGTGGCCGAAAGCCAGTTTTCACCAGTCTTTTCTCCAACTTTTTACACTTTAAAACGGGGTAGAGTTTTGAATCCTTTTCTCCTTCAAAGAAGGGCTCGTAACCATTACATACCTATAATCTGGACGTCGTAGCTGCAAGTTAAGGTCCCCAAAAACAGCCTCAAAGGGCTTAATTGGGGCCTTATTCCCTTATATTAGTGGATTTTTTGGAATATGCAAGAATGGCCTCTCAGATATGGGTCCCAGAACCCACAGATTGTGGACACACATTGTGGACTAGGCCTACAACAAGGTCACCTGAACAAAAATGTCTTTTATTCGTGCTTTTATAGGACCTGAGAAAAACTCGACTCCAAAGAGTGAAAATAGATTTTTTGGCGAATCCAAGGGCCATTCCGACTACTTTTGATTGGGGGATTTTGCCAGATGGGCCGTCCTACAAAATATCATAACTTCTCAGAAAAGGGATGTAACTGTGTTGTAATTGAACGGGACACTTGCCTTGATGACTTGAATGAGCACATGGAGCAGCAAGTCTGCAGACCCTCTGGAAAAAGTGCAATTACTTTCTCAATGACATCTAAATGTATATGACAAAACATTAACAGAACAAAGACAAACCAGAGTCAGTGACCAGTCTACAAGCTATTTCTCTCCTCAACTGAGTAATATGTGGCGAGAGGTAGATGGGATGTCATTTACCATTACGAGGACAGCCAATACTTAGAGCACAACAACGCCACCTTAGGAATTGCACCCAAGGATTCACTTTTTCCCACACAGTATCAGGTTTGCTAGGACACTCAGGTTCATTATACAAATTAGCAGGAGACGTGGTTCCAATACAAAAAATAATCTTTATTCTATTACAAATTCACAAAATACTAAAAGAGCCGTTATACATTTATTTAAAAGAGGACTGCGGCTTACCAGTGGCGAGGTGGACCAGTGCAGGTGAGGATCCCAAAAGAGGATGTACACAACACTCACACACAACCACACGTGAGGGTTCTTAACCAGGGGCACACCAAACGACACAGCACACGAAGGGAGACACCAACACCTGGAAGCACCAACCCCACCACCTTGGCTTAGCAGCTCCTAAAGGGACAAAGGACACAATTACAAAAAGGCTCTGGTTCTCAGGAAAGAAAATCAAACACAAGGAAAAAATAAGCAAAGGGAATCCCCGTCGCATTTATATGATGCCCGCCCACCGTGATTGGCTAGTGTTAGCCTTGTAATTAAAAGGGACACCGAGGCCCTGCGAAGGGCAAAAGCTCCCTTCTGCTACAAATAGCAGCCTCATCCGTAGCAAAATCCATCAGCCCACCGGTTAAAATAAGATCTGCAAACTACAGAAGATATGTTTAATCAATAACATTCAGTAGTCAACAAAGGGTCAGTTGCACTCTTACCTTGCAGACAAGTGCCCCACAGGATGTTGAGTCCTGCTGTTTAGGATGGCTTATTGTAGCACAAGTCGACCGAGATATATGGACATTTTTATGTCTCATAAAAGCTCTGTTGAATAGAAAAATAGTTTAGTTGTAACCAAGAACATTTTATGACATTTCAACCGCAGATGTATAACTTGCCTTGTCATATCCTTGCATTTATTTAAGTCATCCGGAGTTTCACCTAAAGGATTTAGGTAAAGCACCCGCTTCTCCTTTGGATAAATGACCTTCACAATACATTCAAATTCAGGATTAATTATCACATTCAATCATCATGCTAGATTACCATGGACACATGGTTCTAAATTGTCTTTATAGTAGTGTATGTATTGTCACCACAAGTGTCCAGTGCTGTTTGTCACAAACTGGTCCTATGAGGACATCGAAGGCCATGGGGTCAAGCTGAAAACATACATAATGAATGAAAATGTTGCCATCTACTATCGTGTCTAAACTGATTTCAAAAATTGTTACCTTTTTTAATCCTCTGAATGATCCTTGCCACATCAGTCATTTGGATGGAGTCAACCAGACATAATTGTCTCTCAGTTTCCTCTCGTCGCTTCACAATTATTGAATGAATGAATGCATTCAAAACCTTAAGTGACAATTGTGGGGTGTTACATTTTTTTGCCATAAAAAAAATTTAAGACTGCATGCTTTTACTGTCTGTACCTCACTCTCTATCTCCCTTCCAGCGGCCAAGTTTAGTAGGTCTGTGGCAAAAATCTTGTAGGGCCCCATTTTGCTCCACAGCACACCTTTGCGTTTTCCCGCCCAGATGTCAGCTATTACTGAGATTAGAAGACAGAGTTGTTTACCAAGGCCTCATTTGTGATTTGATGTAGTATCAAGTTCCAAAACGTCACTGACGCTGTCATATTAAAAGTATATGGACATTTATACTTATATTCCTCTGGGGAGGCGGCTGCATTCATTGACTGGGGACTGGAGATCAAGGAGTCGGCTTTTGGACTGGGGGATTGGAGAACTCCAAAACACCTCAAGAGGCTGGGCTGCAGTGCTGGAGTAGAAGTGGATGTGGCGGCAATCTATTTGGCGGGTATTCGCTCCTCTGGTTCCACGTATTTTTTTAGGTGGTCAATATTTATTTTTCCAACATTTTTTCCTTTTAGGGTCACCAGGTCAGCACTTTTTCCATCCAAATTTGTGATGATGTATGGCCCCAATAAGTCCAACTCTAGCTTGCCCCCTTTTCTTTGTTCCTCCTGAATATTTTTTCTTAACACTTTGTCCCCCACGACAAAGCTGTCATCATCCCCCTTTTCTAGTTTTCTCTGTCCTTCTGCAATATTTGCCTCCACTTTTTTATACACCTCTTTGATTTCTTTGGTGTGGAGGCAAACGTCCTCATTTTTGCTCGGTGCAGTGATGTGTTCCTCAGATATCTAACATTGGTGTAGAAAGATAAAGACAAGTACACATTATAGCAGATATACATATATGGTTACCAAGCAGTTTGTAGTGCTGGAAAAGGCCATCATACCTGCCACTTATCAGGAATTTCAGATGGGTAACGGGCCTCCCTTCCATACATTAAATAATATGGAGAATATTTTGTGGTTAGTTGTTTTTTAGTTCGTAGGCCAAATACAGTTGCTTTTATATATTTGTCCCAGTCACTGGGGTGGTCCTGCACCATTTCTTTCAAAGCTCTGAAATTTAAAAAAAAAAAATCAGTCATTCTCCATGTATGGTATATCACAAGTAGTTTTATTTGAATATATTTTGTAGAAAAGTCTTTTTACCCTTGAATTGTGCCATTTAGCTTTTCCACCAAGCCATTCGTTTGAGGGTGGTAGGGAGCACAGAGGCTTCTTGCAATGCCCAGCTTTTCACACAATCCTGTGTTTATCTAGAATATGCATAAAGAGGAAAAATTATTTTCATTACCATGGTGCTTTTAACATTGATGATGTGACAAAAAATACAGTTATATCATTTGTTTGAGAATTCAACTTACTTTGTTGACAAATTCTTTGCCACGCCATATTTGTAAAAAAAATCCATTATGCATGGGGTGACCTCTTCAGCTCTCTTTGTCTTAGAGGATAGACCTAACCACTTTATGAAGTAGTCCACCATCACACATATGTAAACATAACCATTGTTGGTGCATTTGAGCTTGCCAACAAGATCCATTCCCACCAGTTCAAAGGGCTCTGTGACCTTAGAATGCAAACCAAAGTTTAACACCAACAAGACTTCCATACAACATGTTAGATTGAATGTTTATTCACCTCTATGGGTTTATACTGAATTTTTTCTTTGATAGAGGTCCTCTTTTTCTGGCAGGCATCACATTGGGGAATCTAACAAAGTGAAGCAATTGACAACACTCTTATATTGAATATGTTATTACCATAAGCTCCCCAGAAATATGGAGCTATAAAAGACACCCATTTTTGGATGTCGGCCTTCATACCAGGCCAGTAGTACCGTTGAAGGATTGCATCCAACGTTTTTTCGACTCCACAGTGAGCCCCAATATCGCTGGCATGAAACTCCACAAAGATGTTGTTGGCTTCTTGTGGAGTTATTACTTACTTAGCAAGATGATGCTGCTGCGTATCTTGCTTTCTGCGGGCGGCATTGGTAATAAAGTTCCCCATCTAGAGATAACATTGTATAAACATTTTAAACGACATTTAAATTTTCGGTTAGGAAAAGATACCATGCTGTGTGGTTTGCCTTACTTATCACTTGGTAACTCTCTGCCCTTCGTTTAAGAGCGTATCGCTCATTTTTGTTGCAATCTGTCGGATAGTTATTGTTTATCTTGAACTCAAGCAATTCGTTCACTCTCCAAGGGTCCGTCGGTGCATTTTTTTTTTTTGCTAGCTTTATGAAATATATTTCTACTGAGCAGAGGTTGTACTAACTTCCCCATTTTCCTTTTATACTGATGTTACTAATTAGTGTCATTGCTTAATCCAAGGTGTATTTTCAGATTTTACGTCTGTGATGCACTTTTTTAACTTGTGTAATAAAAGTTTTTCATCAGTATTTTTAATATTATAATAGTCACAATATAATTTAGAAAAACCTGGGCATGATCATATATTTGAAAAGCATTGATAAAAAGGTTTTGAAGTGTTCGAAGATACGCCCCAGGGAACCAGTTGTTTCAGTTCAGCCTAAACCAAAACGTTTCCTGGACACTGATGAGGTATGACTTAATGAATAAATCACTGAATGTCTGTCAAACTATCAAGCACAAGTGGCGGAGTGCTGTGGCGCGATCGCCTAAGGGAGTTTTACCATTTTGCTGGACAGAGTTCGAATCCAGGTTATTGCGATCTTTGCATAAATGTATTTTCTTCTATGTATTTCTGCATACGTGGCTGTGATGTAGTGCTCACTTATACAATCGTAATCCCTGCAATTGATATGAGATGTGTCTTTTAGATCTCCAGCAATATGTTTGTGAATGTGTGACGAATCAGGCGACAGAGGCAGAAAACAGCTGTAGCTGTTAAGCGAACACAACACACGCACGGAAGGGAAACCAGTAGGTTCAGAAACCAGTAGGGACGTAACACCGGTGACAGCATCCAACACCTCGCCTGGAGCATCAGATAAGATGCAGACCCATACAATTATATAACGTTTAGCTCATTCCATATTTCACAGCCAACATAAACACACAACACTAGTAGTGTAACGCCAATATGGAGAAAGCAGTTAGCTAGCTACGTATTCACTGTTAATGCCGTCACGATACAACGTTAAAGTTAATTACCACTTGTTGAGTTACTGTTTTCCAAAGAATAACGTTACATTTTAGACAACTCTGCCTACATTTCACAAGCTCGGAAATGCATTTTTAACAGCATTAGCGCTAATATTGATGACTAACTTACCTGTTTGTGTTTACTTTCCTCGCCTCAGCAACCCGCTGTCACAGTAATAAGTAACGAACGTCCTTCTTTGGATGTTAATGGCGGTTGACAAACCAACATTACCGCCACCTACTGGCGTGTGGAGTAGTAAAAATGGATTGACTTTTGGGAAGGTTTTTATTTGGATGACGTCGGCACCGCAGTGTGCATCTCGATTGGACAATAATTTAACACGTGTTGGTCACTCCTGTGAAATATTTTTATTATTTTAACACAAACATTGCATATTTCAACAGTACTAACACAAGAAGTGTGTATGATATTAACACATCCTTTCTGAGTGTGTAACTACTGGACTGAAGGAACAGACTTTTCCAAGTCGATTCATGCCGGTTACGAGCCGAAGAAATTCTCTGCTACGGAGAGAATCTATTGTGCCGCACTGCCTGAATTCCACTGATAAACTCGGGAGGACCACAAAATCACCTCAGAGTAAGGCTACTTACGGTGTCTGGGCTAGATTTGTGTTTCGTATCTTGTTTGTGTTGCTTAAGTAACTGGCATTTTTATAACGTGGTGTGTATGCTCAATAATTGCCGAGATTAACGATCAAGATCGTTAATGTTATGTAGAAGTTACTGTGTATTTCATACTGCTGAAATCGTGTTGAGATAATTCACCGCTGGTGAGGCTGGAAGTTGTTTCTCATCATATCAGAGGTCAGAACCACGGCTGTGCAAATCAAAGAGTCATCAGCTGTGTTTCTGTAGATGAGAGAGCAATCTTCTGTACTCTACCGTGGCGAGAAGGATCTTATTTAGTTTATAAGGTAAGGTAAGGATGTTTATTGTCATCGTACGAACATACAACGAAATTGAGTTGGCGACTCATCAGTACAGCAGCAACAGTTAAAAAGTGTATAAAAACATTAAGACAAGACGATTTAAAAAAAACAAGACATTAAATAAATATAAACAAGATAAAGCACAGGCATCAATGGCTTCAAAGTGAAAAATGTGCTTGGTTACAGTGTCGTGTTATTGACTGTTTCAGCACTGTCCGGTGTGAGCTGGGTGGGGTGGTGGGTGGCGGTGGGGGGGGGGGGGTGATGGAGGAAACCGCTCTGGGGAAGAAGCTGTTCCTCAGCCTGTTAGTCCGGGTTTTGACATAAATTAACTGTGGTTTATCACATCTTTGGAAAGCCGAGTTCAATTTCTCTAGCCACACCCAGGCCTGATTACTGCCACACCTGTTGTCAATCAAGAAATCACTTAAATAGGACCTGCCTGACAAAGTGAGGTAGACCAAAAGATCCTCAAAAGCTAGACATCATGCTGCGATCCAAAGAAATTCAGGAACAAATGAGAAATAAAGTAATTGAGATCTATCAGTCTGGAAAAGGTTACAAAGCCATTTCTAAAGCTTTGGGACTCCAGCGAACCACAGTGAGAGCCATTATCCACAAATGGCGAAAACATGGAACAGTGGTGAACCTTCCCAGGAGTGGCCGGCCGACCAAAATTACCCCAAGAGCGCAGCGACGACTCATCCAAGAGGTCACAAAAGACCCCAGATCAACATCCAAAGAACTGCAGGCCTCACTTGCCTCAATTAAGGTCAGTGTTCATGACTCCACCATAAGAAAGAGACTGGGCAAAAATGGCCTGCATGGCAGAGTTCCAAGACGAAAACCACTGCTGAGCAAAAAGAACATAAAGGCTTGTCTCAGTTTTGCCAGAAAACATCTTGATGATCCCCAAGACTTTTGGGAAAATACTCTGTGGACTGACGAGACAAAAGTTGAACTTTTTGGAAGGTGTATGTCCCATTACATCTGGTGTAAAAGTAACACGGCATTTCAGAAAAGGAACATCATACCAACAGTAAAATATGGTGGTGGTAGTGTGATGGTCTGGGGCTGTTTTGCTGCTTCAGGACCTGGAAGACTTGCTGTGGTAAATGGAACCATGAATTCTGCTGTCCACCAACAAATCCTAAAGGAGAATGTCCGGCCATCTGTTCGTGACCTCAAGCTGAAGCGCACTTGGGTTCTGCAGCAGGACAATGATCCAAACACACCAGCAAGTCCACCTCTGAATGGCTTAAGAAAAACAAAATGAAGACTTTGGAGTGGCCTAGTCAAAGTCCCGACCTGAATCCGATTGAGATGCTGTGGCATGACCTTAAAAAGGCGGTTCATGCTCGAAAACCCTCCAATGTTGCTGAATTACAACAATTCTGCAAAGATGAGTGGGCCAAAATTCCTCTACAGCGCTGTAAAAGACTCATTGCCAGTTATCGCAAACGCTTGATTGCAGTTGTTGCTGCTAAGGGTGGCCCAACCAGTTATTAGGTTTAGGGGGCAATCACTTTTTCACACAGGGCCATGTAGGTTTGGATTTTTTTTCCCACTTAATAATAAAAACCTTCATTTAAAAACTGCATTTTGTGTTTACTTGTTATCTTTGTCTAATATTTAAATTTGTTTGATGATCTGAAACATTTAAGTGTGACAAACATGCAAAAAGATAAGAAATCGGGAAGGGGGCAAACACTTTTTCACACAACTGTATACGTTTGTGCGTATCTAAGTTTCAGTCCTACAGACAATTAGGCTCACATAGTTGTGATATTTCTATAATAAGAAGCCGGTGTAATGCATCTCTGGAATCTCTGGAGAGAGACAGGGAGGCTGATAACACTTGATAAATAAATGTAAGGTGATGCAACAGCAATCAGAGGGGTTTCACTCGTTTATGCTTTTCACAGCACAGAGACTGCAACAAAGGAGAACAACGAGAGATAACAGGTGTCACAAACTGTGTGAGAAAAAGGTCAGAGGTCAGACACATAACAGTGAAACATTGCTATTCAGACCTCAATTAAACTCATTAAAGAAATGGCTGCTCAGATCTGCTAAGTGCTAGTATTGTTACCCAACTATTAATTGATCAAAGATGGGGAAGTCATATGATTAGGTCAAACAAATATTTTTTTTATCTCAGAATTTTTCAGTCAGTCAGACGTTCTCTTTCTGTAAAACTTGACCTTATAGCTCCTTATCATGATGCCTTTATTTTTCAGCTTAAAACTATAAAGTTGAGCATAAAGATCCAGAGCGAAATAATGCAAAAGGGAAATGTTTCTGACAGAACTGGTCAAATACAAATCCAGAGATATTATGTTAAATACAGATGAGCGGTCCATGGGAACAGAAGTTAGTGGAGACACTGATAGAAAAATGTGTGGTGATGGAATTACCATCAATTGTTGCATCACTTCATCCAGAACTAATGGGAATGTGTTTAATTTGACGTGAAGCAGCAGGGGCCACATTAACAATCATCAGGCTAATGGGGGATTGTCTGAATGAACACACAATAAAGAAACCTCTGGTCACGCAGTAAATGTGTCGCTGCCATTTTTAAAGAGACATCATAACACATGCTTACACATACACCAACCCCGTCTCCTACACAATGGCGTTCCTATGTACCTAAACTCTATTCTCAATTATATTTTGAGGGAAATGTAATCCCCTGATTGCAGTCACAGTTTTAAACACTTAATGAATGTTAGATTACACAACATAAAAGTAAAAACACCCCAAAATGACTTGTTTATGATCAGGCAACAAATCTTCTTGATTAGGTTTAGTTAAAAAAATAAGTGTTTGTTATGCTATTTAAGTTGGACTGAATTTAAAATAAGTAAACTTTGACTTTTGGTTTCACACGGGACAAGAGTAGCGGTCTCCTGGGTGAAAGTCCTGCGTGTGACCCACTCATTCACCCCAGCTATGATTATAAATGTATTTGTGATACGTGATATGTGTTTCCTCGAAACGTAACTGACAATGTAGTTCTGTTATATGGCAAAATTTTTTAGGGGACCAGGCTGCACACTAACACACAAACACGGACCAGTAGGATTATTTGGTGCATAACTACAAAAACTTAAAGTGGAGGAATGCCCAATAATTAAAGCTCCTAAGTGTAGGATTTAAAAGTCAAAAAGGGCCCAATCTCCCACTTTTAAAATAAATGATTTGGAAACATCAAAGCTGCAAGCATTGCCCACATGTTTACCAGATTTATGTTTAAACAAACATCTATGCCATCAGAATAATTAGCTATGATCACATAAAAAAAAATGCTTAACAGAAGGACTTGAATGCACACAGGTCCTAGTGGTCCACTAGGAGAGTGGACATCCCTATGTTTATTAATTTGAAAGGACGGTGTTGGAGGTGCAGCTACCTTCCATTTGCATCTCCAAATGATTGGCCACCGGTGTAATGACCAACCATAGACTTATGGGACATCGAATTGCAACTTTAAAATGTCCAAAAAAAGGTTAGCAAAGAGAACTTTTTTTTTTTCTGATCCAGCTATGATATACAGATACAGACTGCATGTTTATTTCAGGTGCTGAGGTAGAACACGTAAAACCCCTCCCTTCCACTTAGGAAGGGAGTATGCTGGCTCTAATTTGTCTTTCAGGTTGTTGCTTGTCAGCTGATGAGCCCCACCTGAGCCTGGTAGGAGTGCCAGCCATAAAGACACAGCACCTGAACAGGGATCTCGGCTCTTCCTTGGCTGACACGGCTGCTGTTTTGTTTGTTTCACACATGCTGACATTACTAATTACTGACTGTCCATGTTTGTTTAGTTTATGTATTCTTTACATAAATGTGCTTATTCCTCACTTTTAACTCGTCTGGTCTTACATTCATGTTGCAGCCTGCGAGCCGGGTTGTAACAGCAGTGACTAACCTTTTTTTTTTTATAAGCACATTTGCAGTAACATTCTGGATGAAGACCTTAAAGAACTTCTACTTTTGTTCTTTTCAAAATGACAACAAACTGAGGTGCCCAAGAGTAGATTGATAGTCCACTGTTTGTAATGTAGGAATGTAAGTGTGTGTAGGCTTTTTGTGTCTTTGTATTCTAAGGCAAAAGCTTTTTATGAAAAAAAAAAGCTTTTTTTTTTTCAATGTGTTATCTGTCTCTCTGCAGTCCAGTAACACCAGGAGAAAAATAATTGTCTTTTCTTTTATTGTAGGATAAAAATGTTTATGGATCGTTGAACGAGCTCGTGGAAGTGTAGATCTGTCCAACCAACAGATGTAGTTCTACAGTGTATGCCACAAAACAACAAACTGCTCCCAGACATGACTATGAATTTCTTGACATTGCTGCATCCAACGTCACAACCCGCTGTTCAGATAGAGACATGAGAACCAAGAGATAAACAAGGCTGTTACTTCAGGAGTGCAGAACATGTGAGGCCTTGACCTACAATTTACAAGGCAAACAGTATTGTTCTGTGTGAAATTAATTAAAACTTGAATAATGCTCGTTACCCATTCCATATGAGGGTGCTTTTCATTGGTGGTCATAATCCTATTTATTTTGCTGTGTTTGTGTTTTTCTCATATAACCTTGTGTTCACTAACAAGGACCACGCCAATAACAATCAGTTTCGAGAGGTTTATTGCGCGATGGCATGATTGTTAGAATTAGGAAGTGGTCGAGGTAGAGAGATGAAGGAGTAGGGTAGGGATAGGGGTAGAGGAATGAAGAGATGTAAGAGTGTAGGGGAGAAGAAACGAGGAAGGTAGAGAAGGTCGTAGATCGAAGGTTGGGCGAGCGATGGGGGACCGTTGGTGTAGAGTGGGGGCCATCTATTTGGAAGCTCTGGTTGTGCAGAGTCCCCCATTGTTCCTGTAAACCAGAGAGAGAGAGACAAAAACAGGGTTGGGGGGAGGTTATGTGAAAGCAGAGTTGAAGAGGAAGTGAACAGCTTCGTTGTGCTTAAATACTTTGTCTAGAGGAAATCGGCTTGTGTTCAGGGCGTGGTCCATGTTCCCGAACTAACTTTATAAAACTCAATTTCCCATCATTGAGTGCTTTGTTTTAAGACAGATACATAAAGTAGACATAAAAAGCAATTGTTCAGTTGCGCCAAAAGAACATTCACTGTGAAGGTAAATGCTCCTGAGAACGATTTTGTTCCTCCAAACATTGGAATTCATTCACAACAACGCAGGGAGCTGAATCAGAGATGCTTTTTTGATGAATCAAATATTTTACTATGCATAAAATAATATCCAACAATAGCTGGGCCCCTGTCACACGCTACCTGTTTTTATGCAACTCTTTTTATTTTGCATTTTGCTGGTGCTAGTGGACAGAACATGCGTGAAAGAACCAGTGGAATTTTCAGATAATCGTTTGTGGAGGTAAAGGAGCTTAAGAATAACCAAACTGAAGTTGATGCCACATTCATGTCGTACCTTGCTGCTTGTAGTTACGCTTGTAGTAAGTGGGGAATTGTCAGACTCTTGTCTGTAATTATGATTATAACTTAACAGTTTCTCACTATTCTCAGCCTTTGGAGCATTTACATTTTATTGTACAGTATTTGATTGTTTTATTCTAAACCGTCTCTCCAACCTGAAGCAGAAAGTTCTTTTCTTGCCATGAAGGTGTTTGAGTGTTATTTGGCCCTGCCACTCATCCAACATGGTGGCTTGGTCCATCAGCGCCACTCAACAAGTCAGCAGCTTAGAATAACACTCGGGCTGATTGTTAACTCAAGGCCTCTTTTTTCCCCCCGTGCATGTCCCATGTCGTGCATCCGTCTCCAGTGTTTAACGTTTGTTTACACCATATGGCGTAACAATGGCTCGCCGAGTGTGTGGCAGAAATGATTATTTCTTCTCTGTAGATGTTTAGATGGCTGCCTGACAGCCAACTGTGCACTAGAGTGGGGGAGATGAATAGAGATGATGGATAAAAACAGATGGATGGATAAAATATGAGAGGGGAGAAAATTGGGGCGGTACAGCAGCATAACGAAATATGGCATCGAAAAACAAGACGTAAAGGTGCTAACTAAAGCTATGAAACCCGTATTCAAACTCAATAAATAACACCACCAGATCTGTTTTCTTGGTTCTAGTGTGACATTATGGTCTGTTGGTTAATTTTTCCATGACTGGAAAGCAGAATGAAAGACTTTTCCCCAACATGTGGGGGCCCTGCTGTAGTTTAGAAAATTCAGGATAAACACTCTGGGAATTTGTCAACCTGACCCGCCAGATGGTTTGTGAGAAGCCATCTGAGACGTCGTCATCGCAAACAGTTTGGGAAAGGTGTAAAGGGGAAAAAAACATATTTGGCAGGTGTTTGAATGACCCACATGACAATCAAACTCTTGCCGAAGCGAGTCGAGAAGAGCGGAAACATCTTTTCCATCGATCTTTCAATGAAAAAAATACTCCAGTTCTGATATAACGGATGCGATGGCAGCGACTACGCTGAACGTCTCCAGGAACCGCCACTGTTTTAAACACCGAAGCGTGCCTGTATCTTCCAGAAGCTCCTCCATTCAATATTACAAATATATTATTTCGGCCTATTTATTTATTTAACATTCACAAAGATGCCTTGCTGCGGTGCAAATGGGTCTCCATGCCATGTAGGGAGATGAGCCAATTTGCACCCAAAAGGTTGTCAAAACGTTACTTCACAACTGCCAACGTAGCCTCCATAAAACTCGACCTGAAAGAAGGCTACACAGAGCACCGCTCTCCTGTTTTTTCAAAGTTTGTTGATACTGAACGTGTCCAAATTGCACCAAATCGGACAAAGCACTCTCATTGGGTCCTCAGTAAAACACCCACAAAGTGTGAAGTAGATCGAAGGAGCTGTTCTCACAATATTGGAAGAACACACACACAGACAGACAGAGATTGCTTGCCCTATAGTTTGTTGTAGTGGCATCAAAAGGAACACAATTCAATAATGCCATTATAAAACTTATAGTAGGAAAAACATGTCACATAGGTTTGTCTTACAGCATGACGATAATCTAAAAATAAGAATAAATGAGTTTTCAGGTGGAGTAGACAGCACTGACGATAGAACAGATCAGTTTACACACTACTCTGATGAAAGGCATCGTATCTGTTGTCTGCTGAGTCCCAAAAGATTAAGAACGAGAAAGAAAAAAATCAATAAAGAAGAAAAATGTGTGATCGGCTGTGTGATTTTGTTTGGTTCTGACTTTCCTTTTCTCTCCTTTATCATTATGGAAAAAAAAAGTTGTTCTACAAGACAAACTAAAGAACTGCTGTCCTATTTGCAAGCTGCTTTTCCCTCTGAAGTACCGTGCACTTCCTCACATGGGAGTTATAATTGATTTATTTATTTTACGTGTGCAGAAATGCATTGCATTTTTGACAGTATCCAAAATTTTGCCAGAGTTTTGGGGGCATCTTCTCAAAGATAAATAAAGCAAAAGCGGTGCTCTTCTAACTCAGCTCTAACTGATATTCTTTCACAAGCTAGTACACACCAGGTGATGAGGGTTGTTTCAGATGTGTGTTCTTCATGCATGGAGAGCACTTGGCAACTCACAAATTGTAATATGTGAAACTGTTGACTTGCAGAAGGATGTGTATGAATGTCTTTTTCAGTTTAGTCTGTTTCAATCAGCATCTATTGTTCTTCATCTTTGTTTTGTCACATTCATTCACCAATTAAAAAAAATAGAAGAAGAAGAAGGGTGTTGCTGCGCAATATGTTTGTTGAGCTCAGGGTTCTTTGGGATAGAAAAGGTGGGTGAGAATAAAAATCGAAAACCTTGCTAGAGACCCCTTGAAGCTGTATTTATTTTCATCACAACATACATATAAACCCAAATTGTTCATTCCCTCGAGAGCAGGAATCTAATGTGTGCAGCAAATTAAATTACAGTCAGACCATTTACACCATGAATTATCTTGTTTGAAGAGCTGTTCATATCTGCTCTATATACTGTTTTTTATGTTTGTTTGGTTTTTTTAAAATCTGTATTTAACGTATCCTCTTACAACAGTTCATATGACATATTACAAAAAAGTTATTTCAGTATACTTCATACTATTGGTGAGCCTGCCCAAACCCCTACAGTGTAGGGAACAAAAGGTCTTAGTTAGATTTAAGAGAAGATAGTTGTTTGGTTTACACACATACGTATGTAATGTATCAAAAGTACGGTTAAATAAGTCGACCGTGACTTGGTTTGACACAAGAAACAAATGGCGGGAATTCCTGGTTTGTTTGCCCCGTCTAGCCACTAGAGCTGTGGAAATTAAGATGCATTGCGATGCAGAAATGGACGATTCTACATTAATGCAGTGACAGGAAATAATCAGGAGTTTGGTTTAATTTCAGCTCAGTCTTTACTGCGTTTCGCTGACAGCAGGACTTGGGTTGTTCGTTGGCAGGTGAATCGTAATCAAATTGTGTGAGTGAGGATTCACACCGACCATCCACCCGACCTTCTCCCTACGAGGACTTTGTTGCTCTTTATACGGCGTCACCTGACTTCTTTTGAGGTTACCCTGTACATCCTGGCTCTTGATTCCATGGGTTATATACCAATACTCTTCATAAGTATAACAACTAGGACACAGTGAATGGAAACAGCCTGGTATAAGTCAAAAGTTTGGCCAGATGGCATTTCATAGCATAAGCATAATTATGTTCCTAAGGTCCAGAAGTTTATTTCAAGGATTCAGCCTCTAAGCAACATTAACAGTACACTTATTGTACAGCCCTCAATGTCTAAGTATGTTTGGTATCAACCAGTTTTGCCTTAGTTTTAACTAAGCCATCTGAACATCTTATATAATTTATTGTGGCAACTCAAATATCAATCAATCAAGTTCCCATCACATTGAGTCCCCAAGGCCCCAGAAGAAAATCCTGTAATTACTTTCTGCACGTAATATATTAACTCTTGCACATTATATAATTTATCTTGTGGGCAAAAATTCTTCTTAACTTGCTTATAAACGTATTACCCAGTTAACGAGTGCTTTTAAAAAAATCAAAAGTATTCTCTTGATAACTGGATCAGAAAAAACAGTCATTACTTCAAACTCATTCCCAGGACTCTTGAGGCTCTGTACTATTCTCTCTGCACATATTAAAATGTATTTTCAAAGACTGAACACTACTTCAGATGTCTGATGAAGACATCTTTGTATGATTGAGGCTTACTGGTGAGGGGACATTTTGACTTGATTGAGAAGGAAAGGTCAGGGGGTCAGTCACCACTTCATTAACAATCCTGTAAATATATAACAAATATATATAAATAAACCCCACCTCAATGTGGACAGCAGTTGTCAGGTGCACTATGGGCCGATGCGTTACACACATTACATTACGATTCTTAGGCCTTGGAAAAAGTACATTCCTACTGTTGCATTTGATTAAGTAACCAACACCTGATCATGATCCAGAGTATTTCGGCATCATTTCTTCTTTGGATGTGAAAGTTCAGACAAACAAGTTTCTTTTAAATTTGTAATTAAGAACATAACTTGGGTTGTTCTGAAGGAAACATTGTTCCCAACCTACTTACTAAAAAGTCCTTTATGGATAAATATCACCCAACTAGATCATACTGGTGCTTTTAATGCTCATTACAGCAGCTGCCTACCGATTTTCTAATGAGTTCAGACTCCCTGCAGTGTTTCCGCAGCACCAAGGTCAAATATCTAACACGAAGCAGTATTTACACAAAGAATCCCGTGTATGAAACATTAAGTTAGGAGGAGGGAAATGCTACGTTTTTAAACGATGAGAAGTTGATTGAGCTCTATTGTCTCATTTTCTCTGCAACACTTTGCTGTGAACATTTTCAGATGGAGCCAGTGTGAAAGCACCACTTTATGCTGCATCTTTGCTGGTCGTCTGAATCGCTTTGACTCAATCCCCCAGAGCAAGTCTTTGGGAAAGTTGAGAGTTACTTTATTTTGGGCTTCACAGACTCTAGAGCAGACATGGGCAAACTACGGCCCGCGGGCCGGTTACGGCCCGCCGGGCGTTTTAATCCGGGCCGTCAAATATTGGTACAAAATTGTCCATACTATAATAAAGACTAGGGCTGGGAAGTATACCGGTTTTAATTTCCCGTATGATATGAATTCTTCACACACCATTATACCGGTGCATATCCGAAACAAATGCTGTCTGCTTTCAACAGGTAGCTACGGTATATGTATTCTGTGCCGCTATTGCACAGTGGTCAGCGCTAGTTGTCTTATATGTATTGAGAGGGGCCCTTGTCATGGTCATAACTTTATAACACAACAATTAACAACCCACAACTAACGCTCTTTAACAGAGAAAAACACAACAGCACACAACAGTCTGTGACACAAACAATTTGTAACACTAATAATTGTACATTTATAAAATTTCACCGCCGAACTGCATGCTGGGTACAGCTCGTGAGCGAGCCTGCTTGCTAGCACAACAGTCTGCTGGGAGAGGCTCGTCGCTCCACTTACGTTACATTAAAGAACCGGCGATGCACCGATAGAGTTTGACACATGCAATGCTGATTACCGTGTAATATGTGTGGTATTTGTTATAAATGTACGTTGGTACATAGAAGCTGTACAGGGAGGGGCTTAGGGCCCAGGGGAATGTAGGTGAAGGAAACAGGAAGACACAGAAGACACGCCACACAAACAGCTGTTCACCGCTCGTCACGATCCTGCAGACCAGTGATTCTCAACTGGTGGTTCGTCGCAGACCCGTTTTCAGTGGGTCGCGGGCCTTTGCTTTATGCAGCAGAGTTATTCACGCTCCTTTCCAGCATTTACGGCACTTGTTCAGCGGTGCAGGAAAAACACCGACCAATGCGTTGTAAATCATGTCACGTGATGCAGTTTAGCCAATAAAACAAGGGTATTCTGATACGTTTCCTGACTGCAGTGAGATGTAGCCACACTGTGACACAGGGGGGAGAGTCGAGGAAAGACATTACAGAGCAGACCTCTGATAATGTTAGATGTGACAGTCAAACATTTGTATGATCCGGTCAAAGAATCAAACTGATAAAAAGACCACAGTCATTAACCTTTACACTAAAAACACTGTGTCGAAAATGACTGCTTAATAATTAAGTGCACGATACAATATGCATTAATGCCATAAAAAAATACCGTGTAAGATCCCAGTTAACTGATGAACACCTCAGATCTGTTCTGAGAATTGCCACAAGCAAACTGACACCAAACGTTGACGCACTGGTTAAAAAGGGTGACCAACAACACTGTACCCACTGAAATTAAATTGTACTTGTAATTTATATTGGTTCACACAAACACCCCATTCATCTGGTACTGGCCCGGCCCGTCTGTCAAATTTTAAACCTCAATGTGGCCCCCGAGCCAAAAAGTTTGCCCACCCCTGCTCTAGAGGCTTGTGTATGACCAGTCACTGATGTTCAGTTTTTGCAGACTCCACACTGATTCAAGAACATGGACTTATTGTGGAGCAGGAGCACTGTTCAGGAAGTTTAATTGGAACAGGTTCCTCTGGTCAAAATGTGGAAAAAGTTTCTGAATACCTCAAAGGGTTGCTGGTAAAGTTTGTACAGTTGAAATAAACCAATAGACAGCTGTTTGTGCGCGTGTGTGTGTGTGTGTAGCTGCTGCTGTGTGCTGATCCCAGAGCTAACCATCTGCTACCAGAACCCAACGTTTGTTTAAAGATCACATGAATGCACAGACACATTCTTAGTGATTTTTTTTTTTTCATTAGTGTGATTTTATTCATACCCACGTTGTTATCCTTTGATCAGTCAAACAGCAATGACACACACTTTTTTTTAAGAGTTAATATTCTGTCAGTGTGTAATTGGTGGACTATGTGTTGGTCTGTATGATCAAGCCCTTTTCAGACGTGGAATACAAAACATTGCCAGTGACACCTACTTGTTAAAGAGTTGGCTGTGTATCAGACTTCCTCACAGTTTCTTTCGCGGAAAGAGCTGCATGCTCATGTGATTCGCAGCACCTGTGAGGATCCTTACACACAGACAGTAATGCATTCAATAACTAAAATCAGGTTGAACACATAAGCAACGCTTTGAAGAAGTGAGGACATGAACAGTGTTGTCACTTCCTTAAAGTTTGCAAAACTATCTCATTCCTCAATGTTCTTTCAGACCAAAAATTGTCCCCACAATCCAAAAATGTTATCAACCATAATGTCCCGTCTTTCATAAAAAAGAAGAAAAATGACTCCTATTTCCAAAAGTGTCCCCACTTATCAAAATGAACCATTTTCCCAAAAATATCCTCCATTTCCAAAATGTCCTCAATGTCAAGCTCGGCATCTCGAAGATATATATATATATAGATAGATAGATAGATAGATAGATAGATAGATATATACACACAAGAACTCACACAAATGACCACAAAGGCTTATGAGGACACTTGGTACCAAGGGCTAATACACACACACACACACATTCCATTCCTCACAATGAGGCCAATCCTTCCCAGTGGAGGCTCACTATCTCTGGGAAATCCAATTGTTAGCAGGGCATGCAGACTAGTTGGTAAAATACAGCCTACTCACACATACATGCACACATATACTTTCTCATTTGGCCTGACATCCAATGGGACAAATTGCTGCTGTTCACAGTTAACGTCATTGTAGTATCGACGGACCTTTGCAGCAGCGGTGGCTCCGAATGCCACGGCCTCCTGCCTCATTGACTCCCCTCCTCACTTCAAACCGAACTTTGCAGATAGTTTGGTCGGCATGTCACCATTTGTTTACATTATATAGGTCATTTACCAACGGGGACTTTCAACTTGCTGCAAGCCAGCAAACACCTGACAGTTTTGCTTTGAGAAATGGATTAAATTGTCACTGTGGTGCAAAGGAATAAGCGGTCAGCGTTCTTTTTCTCTTTCCTGAAAGCCTCATAAGTTCACATTTGATCAGCACACCAGCTTTTAATTCATTTATTTGGATGCATAAGACATTATTTTTGCTAAACCTGTGCTGAATGAACTTGATCGTAAATTGGAGGCATGTGGCCGATAGGTAATGTAATAATAAACAAATGCCCGCTAAGGCCGGAGATACGACCCAAAAAAGGCTGTAAGAAAAATAACAAGTTCAGCAGTAGTGAAGTCGAGGTATTGTTAAAGAAGCGTAAAACAAAGTTGACTTGTGATTTCCCAGAGCGTCTGTGAAAACAGGATTTTTTTTTCTCATTTTGGTTGGTACACTTGAGCACTCGTAAAATGTTGTCTTACCAAAGAGAAAATCTAAAATAGGAAAACATTAGTGAATCAATCAAGTGAGTCAATAGTTTCTAATAAAATGACAACAAATCGTGGCTACAAACAGAAATTCGATAAAGTGTTTACAGTAGACAACATTTTGCTGATACTACTGAAGTACTTTTGCTTAATTATGATATAAAACATTCTAAACACAAAGCTTGTGCACATATTACTTTTAGTATTATGTTAAGGTGTGAATCCTCACAATTCGATTATGATTCACCTGTCAACAAAAACGACCCAAGTTGACACAGTGAAGACTCACTCTGAGCTGAAATTAAACCACACTCCCGACTATTTTTTTTATATATACATATATACATATATATATATACATACATATATATATACATATATATACATACATATATATATATATATATACATACATATATATATACATATATACATACATATATATATACATATATATACA
>NW_022280559.1:24359-26537 GCF_004355925.1 Anarrhichthys ocellatus | reverse complement strand
GTACTAATACCACAGTGTATAAGTACCCTGGTCCAGTAGAAGTACTACTACAGTGTATAAGTACCTTGGTCCAGTAGAAGTACTACTACAGTGTATAAGTACTCACAGGCAGCATGGCGTTGAACAGGTGCGTGATGAAGGAGGCTCCGTGATGAACAGCCTCCTCCGCCTGAGACAGGTTGGCCACAGAGTGACCTGAAGAGGAAACATCCCATCAGTAACAGGTGTGTACACACAGAAATACTACCCACAGAGTACCCCGACGCTCACCTAGAGACACGGTGATGCCCCTCCGGCAGAGCTCCCTCACCACCGATTGGCTGCCGGCCAGCTCCGGAGCCAGCGTCACCATGGCTACGCTGTCCAGGCTGCCATAGGCGTCCATCAGGTCCTCCATCCCTCCGGAGTGGAAGGTCCTCAGAAAGCTCTCCGGGTGAGCTCCTTTCTTCTCCACGCTGATGAACGGGCCCTCCAGATGGAAGCCTAATATACACACACACACACACACACACACACACACACACACACACACATATATAAATATACAGATAATAAAGCAGCCTCGAGAACACCACTTGAGGATTCATCCGCCGCTGAAAATAGTGCCCTTAAAACTTTATTTATTTATTTTGCAAAATTGAAACAATAAAATACAAATAAAGAAAGATAACAGAGATAAATAATATCACAGAGCAGGAAGAGGCAACTGGGCTTATGTGAAGCCTCCACCGATAGAATATAAACATTTTATAATATTACAGAGAACATACAAAGAATATAAGATATGACTACGTAACATGTTATATGACAAGATGTTCTCACAGGATATGAAATAAAATGCTGTTTGTTTGATAGAAACTACAGAGATCAGCATCTCACCCAGAACTCCAGCTCCTCCCCGTCCTCCATCGTGAACTTTGACCTGAGGCAGAACCTAAAACACGTTTCCATTATGAAGATTATCTCGTCATTAAAATAAAAGGACAGATCTGAATGAGCAAATAATAAAGTGAGACAAAACCAAGAACATAGACTTTAAAAAGTGAATCAACAGCAGCCGTCTGAGACACTTGAGAACATTTAAAGCTGTTCGTTTATTAAATCAGACCTGTCAATCACGTCTCTGTCATTCTGTGTCTAATCAACTGACTGTATTTAAATGTCTATATTTTACATATTATTAGTATTAAAGAAAAGAAAAGATAGAATTAGATAAAATAAGCCTCTTTTGGTGAAAGCAGCACAAGATACAGAAAAATAAAGTAATAATTAAATAATAAGGTGGTGAATACAACACTACAATAAGAATAAAATGTAATGTAAATAGTAAACTACACAGAGAATATAGAGACAACTACAAAGTAAAATGGCAGTGAGATGGTTAAAGTGACAGTACATACATATATATATATATATATATGTATATATATATATATATATACATATATATACATACAATAGCAGCAGAGTCAGCAGGTGGATTTGTATTTATATGCATGTTGTGTTGGTTAAATAACTCTTATAGGAGTATTTCATGTACATGTAACTCTAAACATTTTGATTATTGCTTAGAAATAATATTTCTGATAATATTCAAACTGTCCAAGAGGACAAACCTTTATACAAATAATAAAAGTCATTAGAACGTTCAGACAATAATCTGAATAAAGATGTGAAATGAAACAGTGATGTAGAATAATTAGAAGTAGTTTGTGAGATTTAAAATGTCCTCAAGGTTCTCATTTGGAGGATGTGCTGTGTTGTGTTTGACGACTCAGGAGGAGTCAAGTTAAAACCAGTTACCTTGTGATAGACTGCTGGAGGAGACGTGACCAGCGTGGGGCAGAAGGACGTCACTCCGTGCTGAAGGATCTTCTTGGACACGAAGGAAAGTCCACTGCTGACGTCCTCTGAGGCCTGAGAGAAGTCAATACCGTATCCTCCTGAGGACAAGAGGACAGACAGCTGAGGACATGTCCTACAGGATCAAAGTGTCCTCTGAGGAGAACAGGACAGACAGTTGAGGACATGTCCTACAGGATCAAAGTGTCCTCTGAGGAGAACAGGAGAGACAGTTGAGGACATGTCCTACAGGATCAAAGTGTCCTCTGAGGAGAACAGGAGAGACAGTTGAGGACATGTCCTACAGGATCAAAGTGTCCTCTGAGGAGAACAGGA
>NW_022280559.1:0-4359 GCF_004355925.1 Anarrhichthys ocellatus | reverse complement strand
CAGCAGTATTCTCAGCTCCATGCAGTAAAAGTACAGCAGTATTCTCAGCTTAATTTAATTTAATGTATTTCACGTGTATGCATGCGTGTGTGTGTGTGTGTGTGTGTGTATTTATATGTGTGTGTGTGTGTGTGTGTGAGTATTCAGTACTTAAAGCTACAGAGCAGGAGAGGGAGCTAAAGCACAACATTTAAACACAAACCTCTCTTGAGTTCTGGATACTTCTGTTCTGGCTTTGTGTGCCAAAGTACTTTCATAAGTACACTCTACATATTAAACAGCATGTAGATATCTTTATAACTTCCATTATAATTCATGTTGTAAAGTCTGGAGGTCTTTTAATCTGAGAATGTTTCTTTATCGTCTGAAGTTATAAAGTGTTAGTTTAGGAAGTACTTTAGGGAGTACTTGTACCTTTGATACTTCAACCACAGTACTTTAACTTGCAGTATTTCTCCATAAATGTTCGGCAGTATAAGCTGGTGAGCTGTGAGGTGAGCAGGACGAAGTAGAAACCAAAAAGAACCAGGAAGTGTAGCAACCCCCCCCCCCACACACACACACCCACACACCCCCCCCTCTGGTCCCCCCCCCCCCCTCCCCCCTCCCCCATTCCTGAAAGTCAACAATAAACCACGTTTCCAGTAAGCCGGATACCTCCCCAGGTCCTGCTCATCCCCATGGAGACCACTACGAGAGTCCTCCGGCCAAACCAGGCCACCCATGAGGAGGCCATGAGGAGGCCGTGAGGAGACTATGAGAGACCATGAGGAGGCCATGAGAGACCCCCCCCCAATATGGATCAGAGAGTCCATCTCCACCAGGACACAGTGCAAACGCTCCTGTGTGGACACAAACAGAAGAAGACTTGGCAGCAGCTCTGGTGCATATTTGAGAGGAGAACCAGGACGTCCTGCTAGATTTTACAGACTGCCCCCCCCCCTCTCACCCTGGTCCTTTGTGAGTCGTGACGTCAGCGTTCCCCCACTGAGTGACACAGTAGCTTTGTTTTGGAGTCGCCACATCTCATTTACGGACGCTTAACTCCAGAGTCTGCGTGGTGGCCTTTCAGCACCCCGACTCCTTTAATCCCACCGGTTTGTTGGTGGAGCTCAATGAGCAGCCAAGTTTGTGTGTGCTGAGTTCAGGGGCGCCGCGTCCGCTTTATGGGGGGGGGGGGGGGGGTGAGCTGGAGGCTGCAGAAGAAACACGTTTCTCAGTTTACGACATTAAACTGAACATCTTTGAGAAATCAAACAAGACATTTGAATATGTTTCTTTCAGCGTTTAAACGTTTTACAGTAAGCATTTAACTTTTCAGGATGTTTATTAGGTTCTTTAAGTTTCCTAAATAAATAAAAATTTCATGAAATACAAAAATATTCTGATGTTTTGAGATGAGTCATATTTTAAAATAAAATCTCTCTTGTATTCAGAACAAACAGAATCTCAGACATTAAGTCTCATATTTAGTTTTATATAAACGTCATTTATACATATAATTGTCCGAAATGTTCCATGTCTGGAACTGATGGTGCCAATATTTCTTCTTTTACTAATATCAGCTGATTATATCGATAATATAATATTTATCAGATGGTTCTAGTTTTAACTTAACTTAACTTAACTTATCATAACTTATCTTAACTTAACTTAACTTAACTTAACTTATCTTATCTTAACTTAACTTAATTTAACTTAACTTAACTTAACTTAACTTAACTTAACTTATCTTAACTTAACTTAACTTAACTTAACTTAACTTAACTTATCTTATCTTATCTTAACTTAACTTAACTTAACTTATCTTAACTTATCTTAACTTAACTTAACTTAACTTAACTTATCTTATCTTAACTTAACTTAATTTAACTTAACTTAACTTAACTTAACTTATCTTATCTTATCTTAACTTAACTTAACTTAACTTAACTTAACTTAACTTATCTTAACTTATCTTAACTTAACTTAACTAATCTTAACTAACACTAAATCTTTGGGCTTTGCATCGCTGCATCTTCTGCTTGCATCTTTTCTTCCGACCCTTTGGACATCACATATCACATCAAACACATTTCCCTTCAGTCCGTGTTCCAGATGTTCTGTTCTCTCTTCATCGTCACTCTGAGGAGGAGGAAGTTCAACAACCTGACGTCCTCTGACGTGACGTGAGAGCTTTGGATCGTTTGCAAACAGTTGGGGTAAAAACGTCAAAGCCATTAGCAAACAAAGGTTCAACACGTCCTCATGATGTGTCCTCTCTTTCCTCCACTCACTTCACTAATCTGCTGAATCTGTAGTCATTTGTCCTCATTGACAGCCGACCCTCCCTCTGCAGCCTCCCACTGCTCCTCTGGACCAACCAATAGTCTCCAACAGCTGGTAGCTGAGATAAACAGGAAGCTGAATCCAAACACAGAAGACAGTCCATCACAAGATATTCAGGTCATGATCACATGACACTTTCTGATCAATCTCTGTTGATTGACTCTACAGGTAAAAGCCTCATTATGCATGCACAGGTCATTAAGAGTTTGACTTAACTTCTCTTATCTTGACTTAACTTAACTCATCTAAACTTGACTTGACATATCTTAACATAACTTATCTTATCTTAATTTAGCTTGACTTATCTTAACTTAAAAAAACAACTGGGTAATGAATGTTAAAGAATAGAATAATGGAATAAGTTGAAATCAAGTGTGATGTCACTTCCTGTCCTTCATGAACACCGTGGTCATCACGGCCGTCTGCAGCCTCAGCAGCTTCTTTGTTCATGATCAATCTCCTGGGAGGGGAGTTTACAAGAAGTAAAGGGAGGAGAAAGACGGGGGGGGGGTTCTCCTCTTTCTCCTTTCTCTTTCTTCAAGCCCCCACCCCCACCCCCCACCTCCACCCTATGCTGTCCTGCCTCTCAGCTCCAGCCTGTTTGCATTCCTCTCAGTTAATAAGTGTTTGTCTGATCCCTGGCGGGGGGTGTAAAGATCATCCCCCGCACACACACACACACACACACACCTCCCCCTCTGACTCACCCAGCTGTGAAGAGGACAGGAGTGATGCTGAGGAACAGACGAGGAGAAGGTGTCATAAACTTCATAGACACACTGCTCAGCCATTAACTTATATAATAACCAGCAGAATGCAACACACGCACACACACACACATACACACACGCACACACACACACACACACACACACACACACACACACACACAGCTGAAATCTGAATTTGAATCTGAAGGTGGATCCATACCTGGACAGTGAATAAATAATAACGTCTCCTTGTGTGACGTTAAAAGTCTGAAGAGTTCAAATGTTGGAAGCTGACTTTTAAAGTGCCGGTTGGTGGCGGCGTCACTTTCCTCTTGTGAAGTCAATCATTCCTCGACTCTACGGGTTATTAGATCACATATTAAACCCAAACTGAGAGCTGCAGTGTTTTCATCCTTATTTTAGGGGGGGGGGGAAGAACAGAGACTACAGTCTGAGAGGCTGTACTGTAAGCTAAATGCTAACGTCAGCTTAGCATGGTATAAATATTAGCATTAGCATGTTGCTAATTATCAGTAAACACAGAGTTCATGTCATTAATTCTGCAGGTCTTTGGTCATACAGTATTGGACTCTTTAACGGGATGGCTTGGACCGGACCTGACCGGGTGTTGTGTGGACGAGGCCCTTTTATTCACTGCCGTCGCCACGGCAGCTCACCTATTGAGGGCGTAGAGTCTAAGATATGTAAAGCAGCAGCTTTTTAAAAAAGCTTTCACCCTCCGCTGTGAAAACAGACAAAGACCATAAAGAAATCAAATTAAAGTTTTGGAAAAGGGAGCAGGAGAGGAAAGAGAGAGAAAGTATCCTCTGTGGTGAATGCAGGCCAAAGCCGTGTGCTGGAATCCGACGAGTGTTTGAGAGAATGGAAAAAAAGAAAGGAGTCATTAAGAGACGCAGCGAGGTGGAGGAGGCTACTACGATGCTGCGTGTTTATGCTCTTCCTGGTCCAAGTCCGGCAAGCGGCTCGGTGAGTCTCCCGCCTAGCATTGTGGGTAGAGGCAGGTCTGTGCATGCCCGGGCCAAGGTCCAACTGTGGCCGCCAAGAAGAACACATGCAGGGCTCAGCCTGCCCCCCCGCCACAACGTCTCGTTTATGTTTGCTTGTTCAGTCCGTTTCCCTCCACAGGGACCAGCCTCTGCCGCCTCGGCAGCACACGCAGGTATCAGGTGACTCTACCTCCATCAGGTGACTCTTCCTCCATCAGGTGACTCTTCCTACAGGACCGTGAGGACGAGTTAAGCTGCTGCATATCTTCCCTCAGCATCAGCGGCACTCTCTGTAGTATGAAAGCCCATCTCCA